>NW_008625301.1:13098-34165 GCF_000691845.1 Merops nubicus | reverse complement strand
GGAGCGGGTTGTTGCAGCGATGAGGTAAGTGAACCGGGGAGCGGGGTAAAACGATTTTGTCCATGAGGGGCGGAAAAAAATGGGAGATACGACTCCGCCGGGACTCGAACCCGGAACCTTTGAATACCTTCAACCCTCTAGAAGTCCAATGCGCTATCCATTGCGCCACGGAGCCACCTGTTGGAGTGTTTGCGCACCGCTCAGAGAGCCTGCGCATGAGGCACTCGGCGTGCCGCGGGTGGGCTCGGTCTCACGTGTCAGTAGCCAATGCTTTTCTCTTGTTACCTCTAATCGTTCTTTGTTTTTTAAACCGGCACGAGTAGTCTTAGTCTGACAGGCCGCTGCATAAACGAGTCCCTGAGGCGGGCTCTACGTGTGAGCGCTCTCCACCGTCGGCTCCGGGGTACGGCCCCACAGGCTCCCCACAGCGCTGCGTCGTCATTTCTTGTGAGACACTGACTGTTTTTTTAAGTTCATCAGTAATCGTTACAAAATATTTGTCGTCATCCCTGTTGGGCGTTATTCAATGTTAATCCTTATGTTTGGGGGAATATAATTGTGTTCCACAATTGTCTACATGGGGGAATTGTTCCTCCAAATGTCCAGAAATTTGCATAATGGAGTCTCTTTACACATGAAGGTGATAGTGGTGAATTAGATATAATGATTTTGCTTCAACAAATATGGATATTATTCATTATGCAATTATTTATAATGTGCTTTTAACATCACTAGTTTTGGAATAAATATTAACATTTCAGACAAAGCTTCCAGTCATAGCATCAAGGATATGAAAACTACATGGGGTCAGTTTCAAAGTTATTTGGAATCAAGTTATTTTACCATTAGTGATTTCCAGCCTTCTTATAGGGTTTTTAGGGACAGTCTAAAGAGTGGCGGGGGTAGTGGTTTTGTTTTTAAACAATAGCATCTGAATTAGGGGGACCTAGGGAACTATGGTTGTGTTTCCTGATCATCCTATGCACTATAGTGTTTTGCTGGTTTTCCAGTGCCACGTGAGACCAAAAAAAAAAAAAAAAAATATTGTGGGCAATATGACAGATGATCAGTAAAAAAGTATCCATGCGATCTCTGCTAGACACTGCAGCAATTTATTCTTTATTGACAGGTAGAGAAGTAGGATGTGGGAGTCACATCTGGAAATTAGTGCTGGAAAATAGTTTGGAGGCATTAAAAAAAAGCACTTATAAATGGGGGGTGGAGAAAAAAAAAATAGGGAAATAAGTATTATAAAGCAATATTTTCGATGTGAGTGAAAATACCATACTTTTGGGTTGTTATTCCAAATACTGTGAATGAAACTGCTAAATCCATTAAAGGGAGCAGTGACTGAACTATTATCTGTTCCAAAATCACAGTAAAACCCCCAGTGGATTCAGTAAAGTAAGATCTGCCCTTAAAAGCTGTAATTTGGATCTGAAACAAGTCTTTGATGTTATTTTTTTTAAATCAAGGGTAGGCATGTTAGAAATCCCAAAAGACAAGAGTATAAGGTTATTCTTTAACCCTTACCAGAACAGAGTTCCAAGTGCAAGTGAAGCCTGTGGCTTTCTGCTGTAGGGGTAACGACCTGGTTTGGCTCTCCTGCAGCTGCCCAGACTGGGTGCGGGGCTGCTGGGCACCGGTCACACTGGAGGGCTCGCGAGGGCTCGCTGGGGCTGGAGCAGGAGCAGGCAGGGCTAGAAGGAGATCTGCTTTGTAGTGCTATAGCGTAGATTATGCAGTGAAGTGTTTTCGTGAGAATCCCGTGTTTCACTTAATAATTCTTCAGAGAGCTACTCGAACTGATGTAAAAATGAGCTGAGTAGGATGCACACTCCTCTCACCACCACATCAAAGGCTGAGATACAGAGCGCAAGGACTAAGCAGGGTGACTCGGGTAGTGAAGGCACTGGTCGTACACCCTGTGACTCCAGTCAGTCAGCTAGCCAGCCTGCAGCCAGCAGGGACCCAAAGCTTGTGAGCTGGCTGGTTATTAAATAGCTCCGGCAGTACAGCCCTGAAATTGGGGTGTTAGCAGAAGGGTTCAGTAGTTAGAGCAGCTACCATATTTGGTGTATGCTCCCCAAGCCAACAAACTCTTGTGGAGCCAGAGCAGCTGTAAGCACAGACCAAGGATCACTAAGCTGTACAAGATTCAGAGCAGATTGGACTGCATTTACGTGCTCTGGTTCCGGATGGTCTTGCCTCAACTGCTCTGTTGTGGACAAAACTCTTTATAGCGTGCCTGGTAAAGGAATGCAGAGCATGGAAAGTTTAATTTGAGGCCTTGAGGCCTTGAACTGCATAAAAGAAACAGAATTTTTGTTTTTAATAACTGAGTTAATCTTCAGAATAATAACCTCAAATTTATGTTTGTGCAACTCAAAGCACTTCTAAGTAACTAAGAATGACTGTAAACATTCTGTAGCTTGCAAACAGCTGTAGGGTGATGTAACTGTTAGTACCTCAGTGGGGTGGTTTGGTGACACAGTACCTTTGGGCAGCACAGCACTGAATGACTGCAGATAGTGAAGAATTGGTTTGCTGTGAGAAGACGAGTTCTGAAGGCATATGAGTGAAGAATCCTGATGCTCTTATGGTTGCTCTTTGCTCTTCTAGTCTTGCTTTGCTTACTTGGGTTACACAGGTCAGTAAGGGCTGGCTGTTGGTGCCATTAGTGCAGGAGGACTGACGAGGGAAATGATTGGAAATTTTCCACAGTGATGTCAAATTATTCAGGTCGGTTTCCTTTTTCATTATGTAGCTGTGGTCTCAATGCAAAGCCCACCTTTCCTTTTGAACTGCAGATGGGGCTGTTGCATGAGAAACAGGACAGCTCCAGGTTTGTCAACCAATTGAAAAAACAATAAAAAGGTTAGGCAAAAACAACTGATCAGATTAACCTTTGCTAGCACCTGGACCTGGACACGTCCTTTGGACTTTCTCTCTTCTGGGACCGGCTGAGTCCAGTTCTGTTGCAGGCTGGCTTTCATCAAAGCTCCTCTTCCTTTGTCCTGTTTTTCAGGGAGAAGTTCCCTGGAGTATGTTTGTGCTGATTTTAGTTATTGGCATTTAGAAAATTCTCACTGCACTAAGCTAGATGCCATTTTGCTAATTTTAAGTAGGAGGAGAAACTGAGATAGGAATACCTTGACACAAGACAGCAAGTGCATCAATGTCAGGCCAAAAAGAGTGCCATCCTATAGCACTCTTCCACTGATTAAAATATATATGTCTATAAATTATTTATGATTAATAATGATTGTGTTCTTTAAGATACTTTTTGCAACTTGTGTTTCAGCATTAACTTCTGATATTATGAGGAAAAAAAGTGCTATGTACTGTATATCTGATTAATTTTGGTAAAGTTTGAGCTTCAGTGCATTTATTAAAAAGGCAATTTCCAGATTTACAGAGCTTCCACAGGTGGTTGTTGGTAGTTCCATCATCTTTCTCTAAGAACCTCTCTAGTAATACTATATACTCATTGAGAGCAAGAGGTCACAGAAGTCTGCAAAGAGGTTGTCACGTATAGGTTGCCTAAATGAGACCCTTATGCAATCTGTACTTTTCAGGTTCTTCCTCTCCCTTGAAGTGGGGCTTATTACATACCTAGTGCTATAATGGTTCATTTGTGTGGTGCAGCAAGAGAAAGCACTGTGTGAGCTGGCAGGAGAAATACTAGGATGCATGCAGCCTGAGGATACTGAAAAGAGCTCTTTCAGGGAGCATTTCTTTTGATAATTTACAATTTGATATTTTTTTTAAATCTATTTTCTTAACAGTAAGATAAATGGTTCATATTGTAGATGCTTCTGCATCTCTTTTTTTCTCAGTGGGGGCTGTAATCCCAATGTGACTATCAGGGCGTTGGAGAACTACCTTTGTCAGGCTGCCAGCAGGAACACTGAGAACCTCTTCCAGTTCTCATATCTGTGGCTGCTGTTGGACTGATTGGGTAGGTAGGAGTAATTCCCAAGGGCAGTGTCTTGGGCAGTTGGGGGTACATGAGCAAGCATAGCAGATCATTCCTATGAGTACGTTAATTCTGCAGACGTTGTTAATGTTGTGCAGCTCTGTTAACACATCAGCTGCTGCAGAGCTAGCTGTGAGTTTGATACATTCTGGTGGAAAAGTTTGAACCCCTCTTGTCATGTTGCATAAGTAATTTTTTAATAGTAATTTTTAAATACCTGGTGTACAGTCCCTGGCTCTTAGTCATTGTTTTCTGTGATGGTGCAGCTGAGAAACTGGTTAGAATGGTATCACCTGCAGCTCATTCTTAGTTGCTCAGATTCCTTCTAACATTGTCTAACTACAGCCTTGATCTTTGGCCTCCATGTGTTGGGATTTTGGTTTGTGTTGCAGCTCTCCAGTTCTGTTGGCAATCGTCAGAGTAAACAAAGTGATAAGCAACACCTATTTTTTTTTTTCTCAGTTTAATCCTCAGATTTATGGGGAATACACCTCAGTTTACCTTAAGTGCCAAAGCAGACTTAAAGACTACATGCTGAAGTTAATAATTATCAAAGACAAAGTTGACAGTGCAAAGTTTTGTTCTAGTCTTATATTTTGAAATCTAGGTGTAATAATTTTGGCTTTTATTTTTTTAAATTAATATCAAGCTAACAGATATTTATACAGTCGAGTTGTTCCATTAAAGCTTCTCAGATTACACTATAGCTCAGCTCCTCCTGTGCAGCTGAAAAGAAAAAGTGCATATCTGTGGTCTAGTGATTTAATCCTGAGCTTCTGGATTCTTACTTCAGCTGTGCAACTACCATGCTACATGTCTATAGGCAGTCTACTCCATTTTTCCTTCCATAAAGTGTAGATGCTTGTTGCTTTCTTATTCCAGGTGGTGTTGTGCAAGTTAGTCTTAGGCCAAGTAACTTGAAAATTTTGTGATGAAACTTCTTTGCCTTAATGTCACGTACTTTATTTTGTCATCTATCATATATCAAACCTGAATGGCAAAAGATATTGAACAGAATCTACCCAGATGGCTCATCTGCTTTTCAACAAGTTTCCCTTCTCCTTAGCATGGGTTAACTAAATGCTGGTGGCTGACAGAGCTCTCCTGTTGGCTGCTTATTCAGTTGCTTCCTCAGCTCAGTTGCTTGGTTCTTCATTTTGTAAGAATGAAGCAGTTGTGTTGTCCAGGTGAACTTGAGACACTGGTAAAGATAATGCTGCCTCTGCCAGAGCTTACTTGAAAAAGAAATACTAGAAAACCAGCAGCAAGTATCCAGATTTGGTCTCAAGACTTCTGAAATAATTGAGAGGAGTAGGATGTATTTCCTAACATATGTGCTAAAGCATAGTACTTTGAGATTACTAAATCTATAAATTTTGCTCATCATAAAGTATGCATATTAAAAGCAAGAATTTGAACATACAATTAAATAATAATGAACCTGAAACAATCTAAAATAATCCTTACCTTCTCCTGCCCTGTTTAAATGCAGCATTTGCTTTCTGTCCTCACCCATGTGCTCTGGGAATGACGCACAGTGTTTAAGCAGTCGTGCAGTGCAGTCAGCTGGTGCAGTACAGATAACAGGATGTTGTGTAAGTAAAAAAAAAAAATGGGTTAACTTCTGCTTTCATTTGAATCAGTCTGAATCTGAGCTAACAAAACCAAGCCAGTGGAGTTTTTTCAAGGCTATATCTGTATTAGTAAGAGGATGATTTGCCCCAGAGTGTCTTGCCTTTTGTAATGGTCTGAGTTGGCATGGTGCTTACTTTAAGACAGAAAACATGGGTGATTTTTGGCAAGCTTTGCTCTGAAGATGGCCCTGGTTAATAAATCCAGGCTTTAAGTGTTGTCATTACCTTTCTTTCAGGGGAAAAAAGCTTTTAACCTGCATTGATTGGGACCTCTGAATAGCGATGGGAAGAGAAATGGCTGCAGACTCTTGTCTTTTTGGTGACGGATACTTTAACATTTTGGGACTTATTGCTCTTTTTAAATTTCCCAGAGTGTGGTATTAGTACTGTGTGGACTATTTTTCTCATCAGTTTAAATTTACTGTGGGGTCAGTGTCCTGTCCACTCTTCGGATGATCACTGTAGTAAGTGCGTCCCTAAGGGCAGTTGTGTGTGGTCAGTGTCATTTCTGGAGAGGGCTTGACAAGCCTGTTCTAAAAGGATGAAAAGCTTTTATTCTTGATTAAATTTTGCTTTTCACTTAGTTATGAAAATGAATGACTGACAGCATACCATGTGAGTACTGACTCTGATCTAATTGTAGAAGCAATGCTATTTAAAAATTGTGTCCTTTTGTCAGTCTTTTAATTACAAATATTACACACCCTGGGCATCTAGCTATGTGAATGATATACACGTTCTTTTCCTCCCTCTCCCAGCAAGCTTTTACTAGAGCTATTACAAATGTATATTGATTTTACTGTACTGGAAATTTTCAGCAAAATTGTTCCTCTGTGGATTTTTAGAGCTAGCAATTACAGATTGTGCTTTAAAGACTTATTTGTAAATTGGCTTTATCTACTTGAGTTTTCACTTAATAGAACTGTATCACAATTTATGAATTTTATTTTTGTAGCAGAAGTCAGCATTCAGTATGAGGTAGTGAGCTGGGTGCCAGGAATTCCCAAATTCTAACCCAGTCTTGTCTTGGCCTTGCAGCATGGCTTGGCAGGCCGTTCCAGTTTCTTGCAGGTGAAGTGAGGGTGATCTCATCTAACTCGGTGTCTGCAGAATTGTAGCTCCATAATATTTCTGTGGAATTGACTTAACTCTTCAGTCGGTACCCACAGCCACCTAACTCCATTGTCATCCTTCATCTTCCTCATTGTTACAGATCCATGTGGCAGGTGTGAAGGGAGCGTGGCTGAGCACCTGATCCTGCACAGACACAGTTATGAGGAGATGCTCAGCAGCTCCTGATTCACACACACACAGTAGACAGGGAAGATGATGAAGCACTTGTACTACAAAGGAGTTGCCTGTGGGTGCTCCAGCTCCTTTGAACCAAAAGATGTGGCTCATGGCACATCTCCACTGTCTTAGGCCTCTTTCATCCTTGCATGCTGTCTGCCCACTAGGAAATAAAGCTCATCCAGTTTTACAGGAGATACAGGAACTTCAGATTTACTTCTTGTGAAAATAAGCATTCTCTTTTCTACAGGTAGAAATGTGAAATTACTTGTATAGTGAGCAGTCAGAGAAGATTTCTGATTGATTTTTTTCCTGATACAATTGATACTAGAGTGTCGATCAGAGGTGCACAGGAGTAATTGAATCTTGTGTCATGGGGACAAAGTTATGGAGTTTGTGCACAGGCTATGTGTGGGCATGATGAATGGTATGAAGTGGGTTTGTGGTCAATGTAATGACAAGGGTGATACTTCTATGGGAAGGAGTGATAGATCTTTTTCATATGTCTGAAGTAGTGTAAATGGGAAAAAGGGAGTTTCAGATTCACAAGTGAGTGATGTGCACCATATGGGTTGACTCCGAAACATAATTTCCAAATTTTAGAAATTATTATCCAAACACTGTCAAAGATTCTTGTTTAGATTTTACAATTGTATTACAGCTAGCTATTTCCTCCATGGATTAGGAAAAAATTTCACATATTGTGTGAAATGGTTTTACTACTTTATGTGTTTTTAAAAAAATAACATTTAAATTGTCTTTTTTTTTTTAAAGGTAACTGGGCACTATTTGCTATCTAGGTTATTTGTAGAGGTAGACAGATGGGGAAGCTGTGATTTTAATTCTGTCTTCTCTGATGAAAACGTGAGAAAATTCACTTTAACGGAATTAAAGGCTGCTAGTCAAATGTTCTAGCTGTTGCCATGAACTGTGTATAAAGGGCACAAGTGGCTGCTAATGTGAAAAGGGCATGGCTGTCTTTTTCCCTTTATTTCCAAAAGAATTTGATGAAATCTTGATTTGTGAATATGCATTTTTATGACTAAGTAACATATGTCAATTTTCTATCACATCTCCAGTTTGTAAAGCCAAGAGGTGTGGAAGGATAAAACGTTCTGTAACCACAGCTTTTATCATAGCGAAGAGTACGTATATTAAATGAAAAAATCCCAAAAGAGGAATGAAATCCAAACAGATTTCTGCCCCAAAATCCTTGGCTGTCCTTTTCAGGTCTGTAGGAAGTATTTTTTTTTAAAAAAATGTTGCATGGTAGTGAATGTTTATAGCATGGATATGGTTTTCCTGGGAAAATGGGAAACCTCTGTATCCCTCCAAAGACATTATTATGAGTAAGGTAGTTGTGGTCACTGTTATTTGGAAGGTTCACAAGTTCTTTCCCCTGGTACCTTGACCTCATACATGACCATACTATAGAACATCAGCCATCTGAGATCTAGCATAAGCAAATATGACATTGTGTGACCATATAGGAGGAATTAATTTTCTCATTGAGAATAATTCATATTAAGAGCCATACCAAAATTCATGGCGTTACCCAGAGGGATCATTCAGGGGGTGTCTAGGTGTCTAGCGCTTCTCCCTGGGCATGGGGGCAAGGTGGCCACCTCATGGCAGCTGGGCTCTGGCTAAGGAGCTGACTGAAGTAAAGGAGCTGTGAGAGGCAGCGAGCAGGCTTTGTACCATCAGGGGAGAAATAAGACATCAGCAGGCACTCAGTCCCAGGATGGAGATGTCTGGAGCCTTATTTCTGGCCGCAGACAAGAAGGTTCCCTCTCTGCTTGCAAAGTTGCAGAACAGGTGTGGTGCTCTGGGAAGAGGTGAGGATGAGCAAGGACCATGGGGGAGGCATCAGAGCCAGCTAGGCCTGAACCAAACATAGACAAGAAGAGTAAAAGACAGACATAAGGTATTGGGGACTCCCATCTATAGGGAATAGTAGCACCCATCTGCTACCCTGATGTGATGTTTTGGGATGTTTGCTGAGTGCTGGGCTGTGGATTCAAGATACAGCAGAGAGACTGTCAAGACTTGTCTGGTCCTTAGACTTTTACCCCTTGCTGCACTTCTCCGTGGGCACCAAGGACATATCAGAAGGGACTGTGAAGCTCTGGGGTTGAGGATGAAGGCTACAGGGGCTCAGGTGTGTCTCTTCAGTCCTTTCAGCAAGCAGAAGAAGCCTGAATAGTAGAGAATACAACCTGAGGAAGGGTCATTACAATCTAAGAGAGGTGATGACATCGGATCAGTGAAGAAGTGTCCTGAAGATGAAGGATCTCACTGTTCCTCTGTGAAAGCAGCACAGCTGGGAGCCTGTCTTATGTGCCCATACAGAAACGTCTGCAGTATGAGAAGCAAACAGAAGTGATGGGATGTTTGTGCACAGTTGGAAAACCAAGATGTCATTGGGATTACTAACATTAGAAGTAGCACAGTGGTTACCTGGAATGTATACTTTGAATGTGACTTTCTTAGTAATTTCTAACATTTTAAAATTTAATTTAATGATATGAAACGGTTTTGTAACACAAGGTAGATTGCAGAATTTCCCTTGTCAGTAGACTGACTCATAGTTATGTTACTTGGACAAATACATCTGCCAGTCACTAGCACAGCCAGGTCAGATCTGAGTTCCCTGTCTGGAGTTCTATGCTATCCTTCTTTTTCTTATTTTCCATCCAGAAAGTTGTATGATGAAGGTGAATATATAAAGTAGTTTGGCAAATAGTTGCAGAACTGTAGCTCTGCCAAATGTATTGCTAGTTACAATAGATTACACGTATTGTTTGAGGCAGATTTACTGTCTTGTACTGCCACACTGAAATCTGGCTAATTAGTATTATGGCTGCAAGACTTAGATACATCTATTATCTTCAATACATGGTAAATTGAGGAAAGTGAAAACCACAAGTTCCCCATACAGCAATTAAATTGAAATTTGCTCTCAAGAATCTTTGTTGGAGAGACTACATAAATAGTCAGCAGCATTGTATACTGGTGTATTATAGTATAGAATATTATAGTTTGATCAGTGCTTCAAGACAGATGTAAAAAAATATGCTTTGTATCTGTGAACACAGCAAATTTGTTTAGAAGTCATTTAGAAATGTATAAATGAATGCCATCTTGCAATTTCACTGCTAGCTTAAAAGCAGAACACTGAATTTGGATTCTGTGCTTATGTAATCTATTGGTAAAACTTTGTTTTACCCACCATAGTGGAAGAACATGGAACTAGCAAGTGATTTTTATAGCTAATCCATGCTTACTCATGGTTCCACATTCTTCCTTCCAATTTTTATCTCATAAAACCAGTCATTGAAGTTAATGCAACTTACCACCCTGCAGAATTTACAAGTATGAAGAAACAAAAAGCTTAAAATCAAACGCTTTTCTGTGTAGACAGTGCAGACACAAAGGCACCTTTGTGATGAATATATAGAGTTAGCTCTGCCACTCCAAATCAGCAGTAAATTTTCCTCAATCCTAGCATTGAAGTAAAATAATGGCCTTTGTTCTTTTAAGGAGCCTTACTTGTGTTTTCAAAATGCTGGCAGACAGTAAGGATTGACTTAAGCCAAAAAATTTACTTCCTGTATTCAGAACTACAATATATATTTATATAAGTTTTTCTTGGTTTATTCAAATTAGTAATAGGTACCAGCCATTTCTGCAGCAAAGCAAAACAAGTGTCTTCCAGAAATCACCAATATCATCACTCTCCATGGAAATTATGTAAATATTATTATTGTTGCAATAGATGGCTGTAGTTGATTTTGTAAATACTCGAGTTTGCAATCACCAGGTTGTGGAATCTTAAAAAAAAAAAAAAAAAGTCTGAAAAAGCTGAAAGAAATACCATCACAGCCCCCCTCCAAGCGCTGGGACATTTCAATCAGATTTTTATGTTTTTCCAGATACTGAGCTGTGTGGTATCAAACAGGTCTCAGTTCAGAGCCTAGCAAGCCAGACAGATCCCATCCATGGAAGGCTCATATGATGTTTTCACCCCGTGAGCTCTTACAGCATTTTTTAAAAACAGTTCGAGTTCCCGTTTCTGCTATCAAATGGAGCGTTGGTTCACTTGAGAGCTGTTTGCTGCACTTTCAGATAAGGACGAGGTTGCAGTGGTGATGTCACCACCAGTGCCGAGCGGGAGCTGCCTGCAGGCTCCTCTGCTCCTGCTCGCTAGCCGGCCAAGTTGCCCTGCAGCTGTGGGAGCTCTGCAGTGCCAGCTGTGCCTGGTGCTCCATGCAGCCTTCTGGTAGGGATCCATACACCTGCAACTGAAGAAAAAACCACTTGGGTAAATAATTGCAAGGTGATGCAATTATGTATCTAGGTTTTGAGAGCATAAGTGTTTTCAGGGCAGATTCACAGACTAGGTGAGTGGGGAGTGATCCTAACAAGCTCCTAAGTGGCTTCCATAATCAATAATACAGGGTAAAATATAAAGTGAAGGCCTCTAGTAGATAAGTTTACCTCTCCCTATTAATCTACTGAGATCTGGACTCAGATAAGGTTTCAAAAAGTTCACTCAACACAGCTTCTCTTTGATTTAGGGGGAGAAAAGAAACTCACTGCTGAGTTAGCAGCTGATGAATCACAGTGATGATGTCTCCCATGCAGATCCAACTGCTGATTGGGCACAGGACTTCCCAAGGTGTGTCTTTTGCCAGGAAGCTTTTGCATTTTAAAAGTACACAATAGACCATGATACTCTCCTTCTGTGGTAAGAAATGTTGTCTGCATATTTATTAATTAGTACCATCTTACCCTATGAACAGTTCTTACTAGTTACTAACAAATAATTAGGCGTGCTAGCAGATATTTCCAAACCAATGTTTTGTGGGTTTAAAGTTTTGACAGGTCTTAATATTGGATCTTAATTGTGGCAGCTATTCTTCAGTATGTGTTTTGCTAGTGACCAGGCCCAACAAAAACGATACAGCCAGCAGGAAGATGAACCAATACACAGACTGTATTGTATACAAGAAGGACATTCCATGAATGATCGCTGGAGGTACAAACAGATCTATCATGGTACAGATCTGGTACATAAAACGATCCCACAAAAGATGTGACTCGGCCCACAACAGGTGGTATAAACAGTGAGCTGAGGTTGCCCATAGTTGGCATGGGAAACAGCCAAACCAGTTAAGTTAAATACATAAGAGAAAGGTGCCCACATGGCGACTCTTACCCGATTGGCCCATGTTCTCAAAAGTCTAAACAGACTGGTGCCCAGCTCCAGGGAGAGTTAGGAGGTCTTCCCTGAACCAGAAAGCTCTCTGGAGTGCACTCCACAGAGCAGACACTCCTGACTCCCTGCAAGTGGTCCCAGCTCCCTGCAGGGCTGGCCGCACCCTGGGGGGAAGCTATAAGGCAAACTCACCACCTCTTTATGAAGGGCTGTGGCAATCACCCATGTGTCAACCTTAACTGGGGGGTTTGGGGTTCAAACCCCAGCATTTCAGTATGCTAGCACTGTTTTGTAAAATCCAGAGTTAAAAGAAATGTGATTATATAATTGTAAGGGGTACTCTCAAAGTTACAGAGAATAAGATAAAAATCTTTGTAATAATGTAATATTTTGAGAGACACATGTTTATAATAAGATTTTATATGATCTGCATTTTTCATAAAAATTGTATGTTTGCAAATTAATACAGAGAATCTCTTTTTTTTCATGTTATATAATGTTCAGGGCAATTCTATTTTTTTTTTTTTTTCAGACATCTGAATTGGTTTTGTTTCTTTATTTTTTGTCAATTTAACAATCTAAATAATTTGGAAGATAAAATTAATCTTATTTTAACCTATATTTTCAGTTGCCTTTGAAAAAATAAGGATGTAATCTTGAAAAATACAGGAATATGTGGAATAAATGTTTGGGTTTTATTTGATAGTTTTATATCAGCTTTACTATAAAAAAAAAAAAGATGCAATAATTGCCTTTAGAGAGAGACACAGAGGGGTTGAAAATATTTGAAATGTGCTATGGAGATGAGTTTGCATTTAAATGGTTGTGATCTCATTCTGCAGGAGTATGGTAGAAGAGGCTTAGGAAGGCAGGGAGCAGCTGTAATACCCAGTCGGTGCAGTGTCTGCTTTCCACTTTTCCAGCGGCGGTGCCTGGAGCTCATTCCACATGACCGTACTTGTTCCTGCGCTTGGAAGAATGTTGCAGTCATGGCACAAGCATCAGCCTCTGTGTGAGCAGAAATACAGCGAGCCATACTAAAAAGAGGGGTTTGTTGTAATGTTGCAGTAGTAATGAACTTATTTTTAGCAAATATATCACTGAAAACAAAATCTTTTAATGATAAATAGCTTGTTTTAAGCGAAGAGATATTTAAGAAGCAACTCTTCGAACAAACTATCAAAAATATAAGTATTTTTCTTAGATGTTCAGACAAAGGTTTCTTGCTATTAAGTTAGATGGATTCGGTTCTAGCGTTTCTGCGTATTTCTTATTTTTGGAGCAGTAATTCTGTGCTTTAGGATAATAGGATCCTGTTCTTTATGTGCATCGGGAGCATCTCCACAGTTAGGAGTAACATTTTTTTCTCAAATTTTTAACTCTCAGCACTAGTCAACACCAGACGGTGCCAAAATGCAATACAATATTCACAAGTTCCTAGTAAAATAGTGTTCTATTCAGAATATACCTTTTCTAAACATTGCTGGTTTGATCTTTCCCAGCCTTTTCTTGCTTGCGTGTTCACCACCATGATACCGTAATACCAGATTGCCCCCGATTGCGGGTTTCCTTACAATGACAGTAACACATTCCTCTCACTGGCGGCTGGCACTCTCAAAGAAAGATTTTCAAGTATGCAGATAAACTTTACTCAGCTACAGCAGCAATTTATGTCATGTCCTTGTCTTGCTTATCCTGGCTTTAGTTCTGTGTACGGGAGGGTCAGAGCTTGCGGTTTCTATTTCGATGTGCATGCTCTCAGCAAAGGAAGAAGTTAGTAAGAACTCTGAAATGCATTAATCATTCTTAGGCAAAACCTCGTGGTGCAATTAATTTTACGATTATCTTATGTGTGTGACATTTTTGTGCAGGCTGAAGCTTTCAGGATCCACCCATGTTCCTCTCTTCAAGCTCAATTCCTCAAAGTCTTGCAGCTAGAATGTTTCAGCACAGGTAGAACCAAAATGCAAATACTACTGATAGAGGCACTCATGTTTTATGAGCTTAGAAATTTCACTTCATGAAATGAGATGTTGAGCCTTTCTTCCTTGGATGGCAAAAATTACAAGATACTCTGACTGCATGACATGTATTTGACAGTTCATACTTTCAAAAGATAGAGAGTACCATACCTTATAGTCCCTGCTGCTGAAGAACTGCAGTGTATCCCTGAAGTTGGTTTTAGTTTGCCAGCCAGCTAGGGGAGGATGTGTGTATCTGTCTAAAGAATGTTCTTAGGCAGTGTTTCTCAGACTCAGGTTGAGGAAAGTCGTTCATCAGTTTACAGTCATGATAATGGTGGACCAGATTAGTGAATATCCTCTGTATGCATATAATCAAGTGCTCATAAAGAACCCAATGCTTCTTCTTGTCTTCCTCTGTGATCACATTCAGTAATGAAATGAGTTCAAATAACAAACCTGTAAGTCTAAAGTGGCTGAAAGCAACCATTATTTTCCATGGCCATATTTTTTTTTTTCTTGTCCCAGCAGCTGATTGCAATCAGCAGTGCCGATGTTTAGGCACTTACCTACCTCACTTGTTGCACTGAACATACATATCTAAGAGCTTTATTGGTTCCTGCAGTAAATGAGACCTCCAAATTGTGCAAGGATTGCATAAGCCTTTGCAGTGGATTATATGATTGGAATTATAATTAGATGGCAGGCTAAGAACTCTTTTTGTCATCTAAGAGGGTTGCTGAAAAGAAGGAAAATAATCTAGTCACTGTTGGGAGTCTTTTCTGTATGTTTTTAATGAGAGGCCTGTCACTTTATTTATTGGAGTAGTGTCATCAGATTAGTGCTGCTTTCTTAACTGTGTCTAATCTCATTTGATTCAAGCATCATGAAATTAAAAAAAAAATCGATGTAGCATAGGTTTATTTTGAAATAAAGGGAGGGCTAGCAAATCAGTAAATATCAGTTTGTCATGTCTAATTAGCTAAGAGGTTTTTTTCTGAAGCTATTAATCGGGATCTGAACTAGCAAATTGTATGTAGTCTTATTAATTTATAGAGAATTTCTCATGTGAAAGCTGTAGTCTTTAAATCTGACCATTTTTCCTTAACGCACACGCTTTCTTTTTCAATTTAACAGAAATTGGAAAAAAGTTTGTCTATATATTTTCAGTAGCTCCTTCAATAATATGAAACCTTTCTATTAGTCACCTTTCACCAAGCTATGAAATCAAAAATATTAACTTTTGCCTCCATATTTGGATCATTTGCAGGAAATAAGAGATCATAAACAAGTCAGAAATTCCTTTACATATCAATATATCAAATGCAAATCAAGTGAACTTTGCAGTGTTAGAGCAGTGACCTTCAACCAGACTCTGAGTCAAAGAATTTCTGTTTCCAAGGCTTCTGATTCTTGCTGAGTATTTATCTGACATAATGTATGGATCTTTTGTGGTGTGCCATTTGCTGGAGAATGAATGAAGGCCCTCTGGCTCATTTATCCTACTGCCTCGCTTGGGATTTGAACTATGCTGCCAGAAAAGAAAGTCCAGTGCTCTCACTCTCAATTCTAATCACCTTATCATTAGGCATGCTACAGCAGTTCCCTGTCCCATGAATATTTTTTTCAACTATAGAATCTAGTGGTTGTTTCGGAGAGTTGGTAAAACTTGTTAAGTATTGTTCAAAACCACTCATTTACTGAATATGGCATGGTTGTGCTTTTGAAGCTCTCCATCACAAACATTATGTATCTTAGAATGAGAAAAAAACATGTGTAGTTTTAATAATTTAATTTCACTTCATCCATATGCCATCCTTTTTCTTTTCAGTTTGGTTGGTCTCTTTTTGTGTTGCCCTTGTCTCAAACAGATGAAATGAGGGTTATCTGATACATTATTATAAAACTGATACATAGATATAGCAAACAGAAAAACATTGTGAGTTGTTTTGGGTGGGTTCTTCTTTTGGGTCGAGGTGTTTGTACATTGTCTTTGTTGTTTTGAAAAAAGGACTCACTTTGTATGCAGGCAGATACCATTTAAGAAGAAAACACTGTTATCAAATATAACTGTCTTGATTTCCAAATCAAGGTGATAGGAATTTCCTTGGAATAGATGATGGCTTTTCTGTTCAGTACATTATAATTAGACACATTGATAAGAGTTTATGCCTAATGATTTAAAGACTTTCCTTTTAAAATTACTAATTTGTATTTATAATTGGACCCTAGAGGGAGGTAATGTATGACCACTGAAATTGCACATAGGTTCTGGTTTAAATTGTATATTTATAGTATTAAATATGCTAATTTGAATGTGAAGTTCATTTTACAGATCCAGAAATATGGGTAAACATCTAAGCTGGTGCCTATTTTGTTAATGGAGTAAGGAACAAACTCCATTTCAAACATTCTGTAGTGGGAATATATAAGACCTTTCTTGTAGTAAAGAATGATCTTTTGTGCAATTGTCTTTACCTGGGTGATGTCACAGAATCAATGTGTTGTTATTAACCTCCTCTTAGGTCAGAGTAGCTTGCTAAGAAAATAATACAACACTGTTTCGATAGAACGCATGTTTTAGACATAGTTTTTAAGAGAACAGAATGAATTCTTTCACCAATTTTCTTTCCTGTATTAATTATCCAAGAAATGGTAAGGCTATAATTTGTATAGTTTGTAACCTTAATAAGTGACATTGTTAGAGTAAATGGTTATTTAGGTAACTATAAAGAAAACCTATTATTACTTACTATGAAGTCTAGATTTTTTTTTTCCTGTTAAAGTTCCCCAAAATATCACTATGATTCTGCTGAATGTGTGAGTTGGCTGGGGCATCTCTGCACCTTACCTCACTGACTGACAGCTAAAGCAATCCTCTCCATCTGAGAAGAGCTAAAGAGCATCAACAAAGTTGGCACAGAAGAGTGTGTGGAAAGCCTGACACTGACCTGTAAGGAGGGCTCTTGTTGTGAGTGGACAGTAACACTGGTCAGAAAAGAGCTGCATCGGTTCTCTAAAATGGTAACTACTTATTCCATTGGCCCAGAGATCCTCTGTGCTCCTCTCTATACAGCATGTGTTTTCTTTAGAATGAGAGAGTTCTAGGATTTCAAAGTTCTGAATAATGAATATTTAGATACTAAATACAAAAATTATTTTTAGAAATATTAATCCCTACTCCAGAATCCCTAATTTCTACTGGCATGTCTGTTTGATGCCTGTCTTTTAGAGGTGTTATGTACCCATATCTTTGAGGAATGATATATTTGTGATTTCTTGCTTACCAATCAGATCTGATGGCAACTAGCAAACAACTAACGAAACTTGAAATCCCGTTACGGTTTCAGCTTTCTCTGAACTTGCTGCTGCTTTATTGCATTGGCAAAAGACCTTAAACCAGGGACTTAGCAGCTGTAAAATGCCATAGCAATTTGTTCTGGGAAGTACTACGTGGTGAAAATCCATTGGAAGCTTTGTGGTACAGTGGATGTAATACAACCTGGGAAAAGTGGCAGAAACTTCAAAGTTTCTTATACAGTTAAAAGGTTAAAAATTGGGATATTTTAAATCTTAAATGTTGCTGTCAAGTAATGGATTGATATATATTTAGACTGATCTGTTATTTTTATATCTATGATCCATTTGCTTGTCTGAACCTCGGCTGTATTTCAGCAGTATACTTTCCTGTCTTTTTCTTGCCCTACATCACAACTGTCCAGAATACTAACATTTTTTTTTTTAAAATCCCACACCTCTGCTGTTAACACTCCCTTAGGATACGATAAAATAAAGCTAATAAAAATCTGCATTGAAGAAGACATCACTTTACAGGGATTCAATCAAAAGATGGCATACCAACTGATGTCATTCAAGTATGGAGTTTTTTTTTTAACAGTGGAGAGAAAAATTGTTTATTTAAAAAAGTGGAAGCATGTTCTCTAGCTAAGTGTTTATTGTTCTATAGTAATTAATGTTTTTCAAGACTCTTCCACTAGTGAAACTGCACTATTGCTTGTGTAATGGGGGGGAGGAAAAATTCTATTCATTCTTTCATGTTGGATTTTTTCTCTAATCATGCTTTACTGCAAATTTTCAGATCCTTGTTTTGTTCAGTGCCAGATTCCTGTTCTTTGTTCTTTGTACTAACTTTAGCTTAAAATTTGCTTGATGTCTTTTCATCTGGCTGATTTTCTTCCTCTTTACGGCATCTTGCATTTCTCAGTCTGTGCCTTTCTTACTAATAGGGAGTTTGTTTCTGACTTTTTGAAAATGCTTTTAGAAAGACTTCTCTAGAAGTGGAGGAGTCTATGGAGCTGTGAGAGGGAAAATGAAAAGAAAAAGGATGGAGATGGTTTGAGGAGGATAAAATAGAGTTGTTTAGTTACACCTAGAGAGAGAATGACTTCAGAAAAACTGCAATAAAATTAAAAGAGATTAGAATTAGTTAAGACAAGTTAAGAAACTTCTTATATTGCTTCATCCATAAAGTTTGGGAACCATCAATAATTGTAACATTTCAGTGAAGGAAAGAAGAGCTCTCAGAGTGATTTTTCATACAGGTAGGAGGCAGAAGTCCTCAAGTGTTCTTGGCTGGTGTTCAACCAACAACAATAAGATCAACATGGATACTTGTGCTAATAAACTTCAGGTTTTACAATGCAATGCTGCCAATATTTAAACTTACCCTCTCATTCCAGCAGAGAACAGACCCTCTCTTGCAGTGAGCTTGATCTAGGCTCACGTTGGAAGCCTGGCTATTTAACAAGTCCTCTAGGATAGCATATAAGCTAGGTTCTGGTTTAGTTTCACGTTGTGGAATACTACTGCTAATGTACAAGCCTGTGCTACTTTTGCATGCAGATTTACTATTGTATTGTAAACACTGAAGGATGCCTTTGAAATAGGCGTGCTATAAATGAAGGATAATATATCAAAGGGGAGCTGCTGTTACTACTGCACAGAGTTGTAAATGAGCTGTTTCTGTCTTCTTTTGCTGCTCTAATGAGAATACTTAAAACTTCAGACAGGTGCCAGAGGAAAAGTTTAATGAGTTAAATTTAAGTGCTTAAAAGCACTGAAACACTGCTTTCAGGTCATACTTGATACAGCGTGAAATTAGCAATGAGTTTGTCTGGTGATTGCAAGATGACAGTCATAACACCCTCACAGGCAAAGCAGTAGTACAGGTAGATGCCCAGCACTTCCCCTGCCATGCTCTGGGATTTGAATGCAATCTGAGAGACACTTGTGTTTGTTCAGATGTGGAACACCTGGGCTTTGCTGAAGCAATTAGCTTTACTTTGAGTCAAAGCTTAGTGTCTGTAAGCTACACTTGAGAGCCAAAGTCCTACTTGGTGGTGGTCTGTACTGCTGCAGTATGGATCATCCTGTCTCTGTGGAGATGCTATGTTATTGCAGCAGATTGCTACCATAATATGATGAGGCAAGGCTGCAGAGCCTTCTGATGAAGAGATCTGGCACATAGCGGTGTCGATAGAAGCTTGGTGTCAGGAATGCTGCAGTACAGAAGCCAGCAGGTAAGGAAAGCGCAGTGGCAATGGCTGAGAAATCAGAATCCAGCCTTTATTTAAGGGTGGCTCATGCCTTGAATGCAGTAACACTGCGTCAAGGAGCAGGAGGAAAACAAGAAAGGACTGGAAAGAAATCCTTTGGGCTGTCTGCAGAAAGACCAGTAAAACTGCTGTGTAGACAGACTTGGTAAAGCATGAGTTTGCTACCACAAAATTAATCAAAAGTACCCTGAACAAATTTGAATTGGCATCACAAGTTTAGACTGGCTCAGCATTTTCTGTTATCTACCTGTGGTGGTTTTTATCTTGACTCTAGGAATCCTGGCACTGCCATTACCATATCTTCAAAGGGAAAGGAAGTAGTTTTTGTTTATCAGACTTGCCATGTGTTCACAAAAATATGACTGTTAGCATATTTGCAAGTAAACTCAGTTAATTTTAAGAAATTCTCCACTCGCCACCGGTGTTTTCTCTGTCCAGAACCCAAGTATCTTAACATTTCAGCTAGCTAGCTCTGTAGGACCAAAGATGTAGTAGGAAAATAAGCTAATGCTTTTTGTACATATAATTAGATGCTAGAATTTAGTAAGTAAAGGATCTGTCTGACTCTTACAGGCAGATTGTCTTACTGAAAAGGTTGGTGAGATTATGACCTGTATTGCCTTTTCTGGCTGAGCAACCCCTGGAAGCAGCTTCTGAACTGTTGTAATTTTTAGTCCAAGTTTCAATGATACTCAGAAAAATTCTTTATTCCTATCTGTCTCAATGCAAGTTACCTAGTCTTGTGAGTTCTAGTCCTCACTGTCAGGTGTGCAAGGACGTTCAGTTTAGAAGAGGGAGAGAACATTAGTCTAACATGAAAATATAATTTAGATTAAGGCTACATTTGTTCCAGCTTTATGTCTGGTGCTCTATAGATCATTCTCACTGACAACAATAGTTTATTTTAATAAACTTGCTTATTGGACTCAACGCTCTTAAAGGTCTTTTCTCAACCTAAATGGTTCTATGATTATTAGCTGCAGGAAGTGCACTCTTTTTCTTTTTCTGTGTAATTATAAATTGATTGAAAAGAATCAAATCAGTGAGACATTTTACTTTCTGAGGGGATTGAATTTAAAACTAAATTATTTTTAATTTCCAAGTTAATTATTTCTGTTGTTGCTTGTTATGCAGCTTTACAAAGTATATCAGGAGATATCAGCTAGTATGTTATGTTCTGCTCTAGATCCTTGAACCATTCTTATCACCCCTAAACTGTTCTTATCATGACACATCTCAAGCAGTAGATGTTTTTCCCATTCACTTGCTTTAGAATAATGCCAGGAATTTTTCTAACAAAATATCACTTTGTTATGTTTTATAAGGAAGAAATATTTCAGAGTAATTTAATTTACAGTAAAAAGTTGCAAAATAAGCCTTTTATGTTAAATGAAAGCACTATGGCT
>NW_008625301.1:5838-13067 GCF_000691845.1 Merops nubicus | reverse complement strand
CAGGAATGTTTTTTTCCCCTTTCTGTTGCGTCTTATAGTTAAGTATATTTTGTCACTAGGACTCTGTTAGTTTTATGAGATTCAATATGTAACTGGAACAGTTGTAATCTAAGTAATCAATTTGAAATGTTTTGTCTAGTGTCTTTTCCTCTTAATCCATTATTTAAGTAAACAGAAGTCGTTTACATTAGGGGTTGTGCTTGAAATTGTAACATAAAAGTAAACAAAAATAAGTGCATAGATGCCTGGGGAAACATACCAGGCATGGAATTTGGAGCAGTTCAGGGTACCAGACTAAGGGGGAGGAGCGAGAGGCAGAGAGGACAGAAGGACTGGACAAGTCTTTGTTAACTACACAATTCAGTAGCTTAGAGCAGCCAAGCAGTAAGAATTATGAGCTGTTGCAGAAAAGGAGGAATCAAGCTCAGCTAAACTAAGACTTCTCTTCTAATCCATTTTAGTGCAAAACCACCTGGGTTTGCTCAAACCACCTTTACTGGTGTCTTTAAGTTAAAAAGATGGATTTAGCACTAGAGTGTGTGTGGAGTGCCAGCACAGTCCTTTCTTTTGTTTCACTGCAATAAACTGTGATACAGAGGCATTACAAAGCAGAACTTGAAAAGAGAGCTTGTGTTTGTCCATTGGTAATAATTTAGCAAGCATATACCTGTGCTCTATTTTGTTACTATTACTGTTGCCAGTTGAGTTCTTATCACAAGTCTAATTTGGTAGATTAGATAGTACTCAATTCCTAGGGTTAATTAGTCCTGTGAACACCTTGTCCTTTTTTAAAAAGTTACATTATTTGTAGAACAACTTGAAAGAAAGACCTAAAATTACCATAGAAGTTCAAGCACCAGAAGGCAAATAAAAAGCATATTGTTATTAAACAAAATTTGTGGGGCCTGATTCAGGAGTTCTGTTGATATGAGCAGCCTTAGTAAAACAGTACAGAAGTCCTACTATTGTCTTCTCATTCTGAAGGGCAGAAGAGGTGAAGACAAATCTATCCTGTGGTAAAACATTTCAGAAACCTTTTGCAGTAGTAAGTAGTAGCTGAAGAACTTTAGACATGCTTTTTGTTAAGTGGTCCTGGATCTGTACATTTTGAATAATGCACACTCTGCTGAGGGGCAGTTGTTTGTTATATAAAGGAGGACTGTTTCACATACCTAGTTTAGCATTTGGCCACACAGGGAGTAGATCTGGTGTAACAGAGGTAACGTCTGGATCAATAAGGCTGAGGAATTGAAAGAAACAGGACTAGAATATTTTTAACTGGATTAGTCTACAGTGAAATTTTAGCTTGGAATCACAGCTGTAATTTAATTTTCTCGTGATCCTCTCTCCCCACAGTGAGCTTAGCGTGCTAGCTTTAACCAGATTTCTGATGATATGGCATATGTGTTTACTGTCTGTTACTGCTGGGTGCATGATAGGTCTGGCTGTTCAAGCTGAGAAGCAGCTGTCGAGTCTTCTCAACAGTGCACACTGGCTCAGTTCAGCATTGCCTGAACACTTACGCTGCTTGTGATTTGGTTCAGGTGTAGGTGGAATGAATTCCCATCTAGGTACAAGAGACTGCATAGACATACAGAAAGAGGAAAGACTTACTAGAGTGTAGTGATCAGCACTTCCTGTTGAAGGGCTCGGTGATTTTAGGTCTATTTATTTATTTAGAGTCTGCATCACATAGATACTGTTACAATTAGACCTGGTCTTCAAAATAGCTGTTCAGTGGCCTGTACTAAATGAATTTGGAGGCTGGTACTAATCTTTTCTGGTGAGAAGTTAGGTTGATTAATACTTCATCTCCTGGTTGCTGTCCAGTCACCTGCCACAGCATATCTGACCTGCACCAAGCGTGACTGTTTACCCTTTCTGACAGTCAGTAAGCAGCCACAATATGCTACTCATGTTAACTCCAGGCCAGTTGCAAGGGGATGGGCAGTAGCTGGTCTGAGTGTAGAGTTTGGGAGTTGCCAGTATGTGGGATGAAGTATTATTCAAGTCTGTATGAGCAAAGTGACACTTTCAGAAGTCTTAGACCTAATTTGCACTAGTGGAGCAGGCTTGTGCCAGATCCATGCTCCAAGTGAAATGCAAGAACCTCTGCATGCAGTCAGACCACAAGTGTATTGGGCTCTTCATAGGATAAGCTTATGCTTCTGTAAGTGCTGTAAGAATGTAAGTATACAGGGATAGTTACTACCTCAGTATACCAGCACAGCTGTTGGTAGTTCATTGTGTAAGGATTTTGGAACATTTTTGTGGTCTCTGTGTCCTTAACTATTTTTTTTTTGTTGCTTTTTGTTTTGTTTTCTTTGCACATACCATCTTCTAAGCTCATTTATGCTTTTGCTGCCCAGAGCATCTGTGACGGTATTGAATAAGGTTGAGTGAAAAGCTGACTTCTGTTATAGAGTTTTTGCTTAATAATTAAACGAAGGGTGGTTAGTCTGTGCCTTCCATAAGCAGTACATAAAGAGCGGTGAACTGTCTTAATTTCTTGTAAGCTACTAGTGATAGGTATGGGCTAGCTGTCAACTGAAAATACCTGTTTTGAAGTCTGATAAAAGGATAAAGCAACCTGATGTTTGTGGTATTATTTGTGAAATGTCTGGAGAACAGAACTGTATCACAAGGAAAAAAATAGATATATGCCATATCACTGAAGAATTCTGACACAACAGTCTGAGCATATGTTAAAACACACTCTTTAATTAGCTGTAAATTATAATCTGCTGTGTGGTTGCTGAGTCAGTATGTATTTAAGTCCTGATTGGTATTTTGTAGACTGTTTATCTTTACAGAAACATTGGCCAGAACAGCACATACAAGTTGAGTAACATTTGGTGTTTGTTCCTCTGTAGCCTGTAATAGATTGGTAAACGCTGGTCTGACCTAAAAATCCAGCTTAAATTGTCACTTCAGTGCCTAGCCTGCCAACAATATTTATGCTAATGGTTTCTATTCAAAGAATTCAGCATCCTTAATCCTTCACAACAATTTCCCAAAATAAATGAGTGAGAGTGTTGATAGTCTGCTCAGTACATTGTGTGATGCTGCATATTCCTGCTAGTTCAGTCTGCACTGAGCTATTATTGTAAAAAACACTCCTCTGGGTTCAGGCTGAACAGCATGTGTAATGTCTGTGACAGTTTGAGCCCTTGGAGGTAGAACTGCTTGAACAGAGTTGTCTATTCAGATCAGTTTAGGGGATTCATTCGCATGGAAATCGTTCCTGGCACAGCGGATACAAAGTGTGATTGCAAGAGGAAACTGGGAGCCACAGAGGGCTGCACTCGGCACTAGCAAATCAGCAGAGCTTTATTATCCATCATACCTGCGAGTTACTTCACATTGGTCTCACCTCAAGTTTTACGAGGTGGTGATGAGACATAGTCCTACAGAAAAAAACTGATTAATTTTAAACCTGATTCTCATTTCTGTATCAATAAACCATGTTACACCATTTTAGCAGCAAACTTTGAAGTGGAGTGATTTTCATCTTCCTTAAGAGCCCATGGATGTTTTTCTGTAGTACTGAAAAGTTGGATGAATCAGCAAAGCCGGTAGAAAAAATGCAGAGCCAGTCAGTGCAAACAAAAGCCTGGTATTGCACCTAGAAAATCTGTATTTTTCTGAATTCTGCTGTGTCAGATATCCTTCCACTAGGAGGAGTTGTCATCATATACTTACACTGTAAGAGTATCAGACTTGTGCTTTAATTATTTAACTAATCCAGTGGAAAATGCCAGTACTTATAGTTATGATGTGAAATATCTATAAAGATCACCTATATCTGACTGTCTTATACTTGCTGCTAATTGGTATCAACATAAATATGAAAGGAATTTGTGATATCTTTCAGGTGAACTTATGTTTGTCATTTGCATTTAGGGCAAAAATTGAGTGCATTTCCTAGAGATCAGGATTTATTTTTCATTTTGTGTTTTCCATAGAATACTGTGATAACCTCAGAATTTCAGAGTTTTAGTTTGTTTTAATAGTCACAGTTAAGGGAAAAGGTAGAACTGAAATGCCAGGATGTCTACAAAACCCAAGAAAGAGGCAAGAGGGGAAAAAGTTGAACCTTGTATGTGCAGAGTCATAGGAGTTTTTTGTTTAACACTTATTTTGCAGGTACTGATTATGACTTAAAAATATTTTTAGCAATTTCTAAAATATGTCAAACCATCTATCTGTTGTACTTTCCTCATTTTAATGATCTCGTACTGTGCTGATGAACTGAAGGAACAGAACTACAAGGACAAGCTGCAGAACACAAACCTTCAGTGCAAACATTTTCTGTGCAGTTTTACTATTTCTCTTGTCTAAAGGCCTTGATTTTTGCACTGAATCAAACAGCTACAGTGGTTTATAGTGCTGCTGCACCCCAACTGCCTTCCCCATCTCTTTGCTGTACTTGTTTCCACAACACAGGTATCAGAAATAAGAAAGTCTCTGCCTCCCTTGCTCTATTTCACAGTCCAAGATGGGCTAAAAGGTGTATGTTTACATGCAGGCTGTTATCTGGGTGGCTGAGGAATCTGTAACCTGCAGCACAGTTGGAGAGGAGAGGTGATGTCTCAGATTCACACTTTTGCTCTTTGACTGCTTCCTCACCATTGCTTGCTTTGTGCCAGTACAGCTTTTTCTGTGGCTGTACAGTGAAGGGAATAAGTGACCTAAATTGACTTGAAATAATGGCCCTTTCCTCTGGATCATTTTCTCTGCCAGATCAGGTCTCCGATGGCTTTCACTGCGCGGTGGAGCAAACGCTAGTGGCACAGCAAAGAAACCAGTGAGAGGGAGAAACAAGCACCCCGAGCTGGAGGCTGGTAATAGATGGCAGCTATGAACAGGCTTCAGCAGTGCTGCCACCGGGCACGTAACCAGAGCTGAACGCAACTGGAGACTGATGGCTGCGGTCACATGAATTTGACAGAGAAAAGAGTCTGCAGGGATATAAATACATTTTTTCTCCATTCATTTTTTACTGCTTTTATGTGCATCTTTTGAAAGCACAGTAGCTAAATGCCTGGTAGAAGTGTAAGAAAATTGTTCTTTTACTATATGTTAAGCGCACATTTGGTATAGGAAAGATATTTCTGTGTTTGTGGACAGTAAATCTCTACATTTTATGTGGGCAGTGAACATAAATATCGGTTTGTGTTAGCTTATGAGGTTTTGCTATATTCCAGAGTCTCAGCTGAATTAATTTTCATGAGGTCTGGGTAGAGGAAAAAAAGGAAAAATAAGATTAAACACAAATAAATGCATATCAATTAGTTAAAGACTTTGAACGTTTTTTTGCTTCTGTTTGATCCAAACCAAATTTTATTGTTCATGTGTTCTGATTTATATTCCAAAGTAAAAAAAAAAAATAAATCTGTTATTTGCCTCTTCAGCACAAAAGGTAAAATTGAAAATGCAAATATATTTCTGAATCTTTTGAGAATGTGACAGTAGTTACTGTATACTGCCAGCAGCATGGTATACACTGTGCAAATGCAATAGTTTGAATTATTTGCTTAGGCAGATAATATTTAGAGTGCCAGTTGCTTGGACTCTACCAGCTTACGCCAAATTACTTAACGTCCAAGTAAGTATTTTCATTCTCCATACGAACAAATGATTTATTTAAAATAGCTGATGTGGCTCATTACACAGGAGCATCAGTCTTTGAATCTGCTTTAAACTGGGTAGCTAAAAGAGAAAATACTTTTTTCTGTGTTTCAGTCAAATCACCACAAGTCAAAATAATGCACTAGCAAAAGTGTAAATGTAATGATGATGAAAATCCAGCCATGTGATATTATTTATGAAAAACTTAGCTACAGTTAGCTTTACTATAAAATGTAACACCTTCCTAGCTCTAGTAAATAACCTTTGCACTTGAAGGTGTGTGTTCTGCAGCTTGTCCTTGTAGTTCAGTTTCTTCAGTTCATCTTTCCCAGCACAGTATGAGATCATTAAAATGAGGAAATTACAACAGATAGGTGGTTTGACAGATATTCTAGAAATTGCTAATTATTATTGCCTATGTCCTTGTGAAAATTGATGTCATTTCACAGGCATTCTAATTGTAAGACTGCATGGTTTTTTCCCTTCTGTAGTATGAACAAGACTAGAAAGGAGTCAACTAAGTTACCTTAAATTCTTTTTGTGGCCAAGCTTACTGGGTACCAGCTCATGCTTCCCCCTGCCATATGTACACTTCTGGATTTTTTTTTTCTGAGATCTGTTCAGTTTCCTGTTCCACTTCCTTCAGGCACTGCCTTATAGCAATAGCTTGAACTCATATTTTCTCCTTTTCCAGTACTGGGATAGCACCTTGGCTCTTCCACTAGTTTTAACTCTGCATACTGACATGATGCTGAGAATAGTTCTATATCAACAGCTGATTTCTAACATGCAGAAGGCACTAATAGTTTAGCTCCAGACTGTATGGATGTGATAAGTTTCCAAGAGAATTAAATATGTATTTCACTTTACTGAGCCACAGATTTTCTGAACTTAATTGCATGTCTTTATGTTGTCTTGTGTATGATCCAATTATTTTACTTCTTTTTTCCATTATTTTCTTCTTGTGTGTTTTTGACATGTTATAACAGGGATTTATCAGAGGTACTACTTTGATAACTTTAATTTCTGTGTTTTATTTTGTTAAACCATTGTCACTGTGAGAACATTAGCCTTTTTCTACATTATGGTCTTATGCTTTCTTTTCCTCTCTCTGGCTTTGATGTGCCCTCTACATGTGGTTTTTGCATAGGTCGCATACCCTTCTATGATATTTTCTAATGTAGACAATTCTTCCCTTGTAAGATATTTTTTTATGGAAGCGTAGAGATGGAATCTGACTGTAGTAATTATTACCTGATGAGTAGTTGTTGTCTGTTACTCCATTTCATGTAGAGTTAACCAAAACTTCAAGGTTTTGTGTGTTGTTCCTGTCTAAAAAAAAAAAAAAAAAAAACAACCAACAAACCAGCAGTAGCTTCTCTTTGATGTCAGCCAGTTAATACACAACGTGCCAAGCTCTGCTTCTGTGAATGCAAGTGGATTGACACAGTATGGGAAGCAGGTTTTTTAGTCATAATTTTCCATTCCTTTCAGCCTCAGTCCTTGGCCAAGAAGTCCTTTCAGTGTCTAGTGCACAGCGCCAGTATTTGTTTGATCGGTGTCTGACACTTTGGTTCTGCTGATGGATTTCTTTTCAG
>NW_008625301.1:0-5807 GCF_000691845.1 Merops nubicus | reverse complement strand
TTCCTGCTGCTTCTGTCTCTTGTCCTGTCTTGCAAATGCCCTTCCCTTTCTGCTAGCAGAAAAGATGAAGCTGGCTTTACAATACACGCTTTTTCATCAGTGCATTACCAGCCTATAGCCTTATTAGATTAGGGGAATCATGCTCAGTTTTTAACTAAAACATTTCTGGGTTTTGTTTAAGGTGTTAGGCTAGAGAGAGTCTCCCAGAAATTACGGGAGTTTGCCATTACTGTATTAGCAAATCCTGGTGAAGGTTACATTTCTCACTAAGATGTTACCACTGCCATAGAGATAAAACAACCTTTCGGTCATTGGCTGGTATCAGAATTCTGATTTACCACTCTGCATTTAGTATTTCTTTTACAGAAAAGTCAGCTTCTGAGAGTTTTGCAAAATACACAAATTTTCTTTCTTAAACTGTGCTACTGACAGCATGCTTTACATGTTGCAAATTGTTTAAAGGATGAAGAGGAGAAATAGAAATATGACCTGGGCTGTAAAAGAAAAGGTAGCTCTTTTGGTAAAATCTCTGAGAGGTGACATCACAGGCATGATGACCACTTCCAGCTTTTCTAGTTTTTCATTCTACTGCACTGATAAATTAGCATTCCAATGGCTGAGACTTCCTGCCATCTAAGTGTGCCTTACAACAGAACACTCAAGAAATACCTGTCTAAATTGCTTAGTTAAGCATAAATAGTTAAGATGTGATCAGCAAAGAGGGCAGACCTGTGGTCAGGGTTATTACTTAGTGCCACAACACAGGACCTGAGGTGTACAGAATGTTGTATAGGAAGGTCAGCTTTATTGAGGCTGTAATTTAGAGTTTGTGGATTTCACTGATGCTGAAAGAAAATAAAAGCGCATCTGCAAATGAAAGTACATCTGAAAGCAAAACTGATGGGCCCATGACTCAAGGGAGTTAGTTAGGAAGCCATGCCAAGTTCCACTGATTAAAATCCTTAAGAAAACTTTTACTCATGCTGGTGTCCAATAAATCAATTTTTCCTAATAAGTGACTGTATCACAGCAGGAGGCTAGTATTAATTTGGAAGTACAATACAAGTAAATTTTTTTGATGTAGAAAAGGCACAATAGGAGCAATGGCTTTTCAGATGAGATGAAATTGCTGACTCTGCTGGCTCATCTGAGTAACTTTGGTGGGGACAGGATTATGCCATTGTTGCGGTTTGAGGTCATCGTGACCCCCAGAACCGTGACAGACACACTCTGTTATTACCCTGAAGCGAAAGAGAAAGGGAATAAGGGAGAGAGATTTACAGATTAGAAGAGAAAAGAAAACAGCTTTAATACTAACACTAATAGTAATAATGATAATAAAATGGAATGTATACAAAACCAGTCTCGAGCCCAACACCTCCCCGCTGGCAATACTTCACTGTCACCCCTGGCTCGGGAGCAGGCCCCGGGGAAAAGTCCCAGGCTGGACTCAGCCACAGAGGGCAACTGGGTACAGGAGCTGGATTCTGGAACTCACGGCTGGATGCAGGAACGTGCATCTTGGGATCAAAGGCAGAATGGATGAAGTCCCCCTCAGATGCCGGCCATTGCTGAAGCAGCCAAAGCAAGGAAGCAGGTGGAAGGGTGACGGAAGGTGTTGCCCCTCCTGATCCTTCAGCTTTTACTGGATATGACGGATATGGGATGGAATACCCCATTGGGGAATCTTAGGGTCACTTACCATGTCCACTCCTCCTCCCCGCAGGTGCGACTTTACTTTCTGCTGCCCTTGATGTGATACACAAGCTTAGCAGTGACCTTGGTCTGCATACCAATCCCTGGCAGTAACTCTAAAACTGAAGAGTTATCGCTGCTTAAAGCAGGCAGTCTGCGAAAACATACTGCTACCTTCAGACAAGGCAGTTAGTTAGAAGAGCTTTAGCTGACAAGTTAAAATCATTGAACAGAACCAGCTCTGTTCTACCCCAAACCAGGACAGCCATGCTACATGGCACCTTGTCATATTACAGCCTGAATCCCCAAGGGAGACTGAAAAAGGAGCATGAATTGTTGTCCCTGGAATACTTAAAATACCCACAGTGTGATCTGGAGTTACTCAACTTTGCTGTCTTGTAATGTACACATACCCACTTTTCAAAAATTACAGTGACACTAATTTAAAAAAAGGCATAGCTGAAATAAGAATCTGGTATTACTTATCACTTACCTTGGGTCTATTGCTATCAAGCCGATAGCAGCAGCATCATCTTTTGATAGGTCTGAAATATTGTGGTAGAGGAAAAAGGAAAACAAATGCATTATCAGTTTAGTAAAACATTACAATATGAATAGTTTGATTTAAATGCTACATATAAAACACCTTTCTCTGTGCTTTTGCTTCAAATATGCTGCAGTACATATGACTCCACTGTGAACATGTCTTTAAGGTAATGCAGAGAAGCACTCTGAAAGTAAAAGCTCAGTTCAGAGTGCAACTATAGGGAACCTACTACATAGGAAATTCTTGGATTCCTTTCATGCTTAGTGCAGAATTTCTCTTTCGTCTGGAAAGATGTGTGGTAACTCTCCACCAATTCTTGTAGATATTTTTGTACTAGCGTGGAAGGTAAGTATTAAAAATGAAATCTAAAGTTTATAGTCTAAAAAATACATTCCTAGTGAAGTTGGAAGTTGTTAAGCAGTTCTGAAAACAAGTTCATGGCCACAAAATTAAAGTCTGTGACTGATTTAGAAGTGTCCATGGTTTTACTCATGTCCTAACCTAGCTGTGTTTTCCTTTTATCTCTCTGAAAATCATATGCCTTTCATGCTACCCATCTTGCAATCTGAAAGTACCTGTTTAAAGCAAGTCAATAATGAAAGATTTCACTGGCAAAGCTTGTCCTCACCTCACGTAAGAATGTTCTCTGTGGCTTTAACATTCCTCAAAGAAATTCTTTTGTGATGTGTCCATTAAATGTTGAGATGTTCTGATCAGTGTTACTCCACTTAGATGCTCTTAGTTGCTGTAATAGCACCATTCTTTATATATATATATATACTTGTCATCCATAGCCTGTAGTATTTTCACAATAAAAAGCCTACAGTGAAGCAAGTAATGTACCAGAGTGTTTCACTGGAGTTTCACAGGGATTTCACAATATGATTTGCAAATTATCAGGTTTGTTCTTTAATAAGTCATGAAATGACGAATTCCAGGATTACAACTTCTGCAGTGTAATGGTGAATATGTCTCTCAAGTGTAACCATTTTGACATGTTTCCAGGGTTGAACACTGAGACAAAATTCATAATGGCTTCCAAAACAGCGTCTTTTCCCAAAGATTGTGTCTTACTTAAAGTCCTTGTTCTAATTTAAATGCTTTTAAAATATTTCTAGGAATGTATTGTACTTTTAACACAGGTAATACTGCTACTGTGGCCTGCTTTTCTGCAGAACGGTATTTTTGGTTTTGCAGTTTATTTTTAAGAAAAAAAAAAAAGAAAAGATTAAACATTTTCATAGTGTTTCAAGAATTATAAAAAAGCTGAACAGCTTTCTCTGACAGGCTTCAACGCTGGCTGTTTGCTGACCATGGAATGTAAGCCTTTGGGCACATGGTCAGAGTAGACAGACGTGTTGGAACAAGGGGTTTGTGGCTGAAAAGTCATAATTCCGGTTGGTTTATATAGAGTTAATAAGCAAGTACTTTTCCTGAAGTATAGATGAGGGGAAAACCTTTAAATAAAAGATGTATTAAAAATGTATGATGAAGCATGCTACCTGCCTGAACATGACCATTTCCTGCCTTTGGCATCAGTGCTCTGATAGGAAATGTTCAGGTCACAAGTTACAGATTCAGGATTGGGCATCCTTTAATTTATTTAGGATATGCTCAAACTTGCAAACAGAAACCTCTTCACAAACTCAGCAGTTCTTTGGAAGCTCAAGTATTTGTTTGTGTCGAGCTTACATAATGGCTTGCGTAGAGCAGTGATGTTGGGAGAATATTTTACATGTTCGTCTTTTGTCTTCCTATGTCTATCATGTGTTCCTCTTAATGTCTGTCTTTTATTTTAGCAACTGGAAAAAAGTATCAAAAAGTATTGTTATTTACAGAAAACTCAAGTTCAGATAACATCATGATGGAGACCAAACTCTAACAATCTCTCAGTTGCTTTCATCACAGAAATACTCCATAATAGGTTGACTTAACTATGTTCACATCCTGGACAAACACCCACCACAGAATCTCTTTCATTTTGACTGTTGTACAGAATATGCAGTTTTATCAACTTCCTTCATATTCCTACAGATAACACTGCTCCTTTTGCTATTCCTCTTCCTTTTATACATTTTGTCATATGTGTTAGGCATAGGAAGAATGGTGTTATCACCGAGTGAGCATACTGAGGAACATTATCTTTGAATACAACAGCTGAGTATTTTTTTAATTGCTACTACAGTATTGAGTGACTCTGTTGATTCATCTTCTATAAGATTAATTCATCTGTGAGAGGTAAACAAAATATAGTCTTCAGCATTCTCTGTTGGTTTGAGAATGACAATGAATTAAATGCAATAATGTGTCGATAAGTGCCTATTACCAAGTGACCAAGAAAGTATTAATATCTTTGGCCATAGCAGTAGATCTTCCATGTTATTGAGTGCTATCTGTGTTGTTCAGTCATTTAACATTCCTATGCAATAGTATTTGTAATTGGGTTTTGGTTTTGGTTTTGGTTTTCAGAGTCGAAGGCATTGCAAGGTGAGGGAATAGATAATGAAGAATCTACCCATTTCTAGCTGGCTGACACAGCTTGGTCTTACAGAATATTGCACACTCTTTGAACAATACGATGACACAGAGGTAAGAATGGGCCTTTTCAAAAAAATTGGGAAAACATCAGGCAAGATGATATAATGCAAGTTATAGGTGACTTCTAGGTTCAAGATCATGAGTCAGAATTTCAGTTCTGCAATATCGGTAGACTTCAAGTGTCATATAATCTCTTAGTTCCTAAGCTAATATGAATATTTTCCTGATGCAGAACTCTGAGAAAAATGCCTGATATATCCTGACTTCACCTGCTTACTAACCTGCTTAATACCAAGCGTACGCCTCTAAAAACCAAGTTGAACCAAGCTTCTAAGTTCTTAAAAGTCTAAGTAATTGCCTTTGATGTCTTCTACTTTTAAAAATAATTACTAATAAGTATTTACACTGCGTTTTATATCTATGCAGTAGAAGGTATGATTATATCCATTTTGCTGAGGAGGACAGTGATGCACAAGATTATTGAATTAATTTCTTCTTAGCAAAGAAGTAAAATCATGGCAGTAGAAGACAGGGTTCCTGGGTTTCAGTCGGCTGCTCTAGCTAGTTCTTAAGCCAGACCAGAAGGCACTTATGCTCTTGAGTGAAGGAAACTTCAAGGTGGGGGACTTCTCCCTGGCATAATTTTCACATATTAATGTTTTCTGCTGCAAAATGCAGCAGGTTCTTTAAAGTTACTAAAAGAAATATGTCTATAAAAGTTACAACTGTGTTACCTCTGAGCATATGGTGTTCAGTACTGGAGTTAACAGCAACCCTTTTTGTGTTCCTCCTTACAAGCTTTTTTCTAAAGCTTGAAAAGCAAGCATATTTAATTTGTACTTATTTTTGTGGGTTTTTTTTTTTTTTTTTTTTTTTTTCCTTGGGGGATGATTCTGGTGTTTGGGGGTGCCCTGGTTTAAGTCAGGACAGAACTAATTCTGTGGGTGTTGTTTTTTTTTAAATGAGAAACAGAGGGGCTCACTGTTTCCCAAGCTGAAAAATCCTTGAAAGATCATCTAGTCCAACC
>NW_008625300.1:0-689 GCF_000691845.1 Merops nubicus | reverse complement strand
CTGCTCTAGCTGACCCTGCTTGAGCAGAGAGGGGTTGGACTAGATAACCTGAAAGGATCGTTTCCAAGCTGAATGATTCTGTAAAATCTGTGTGGGAATGCAAAATGTGAGTTTCCCTGGTGAAACAACTTAACTGGATCATCCCAAGTGGGACTTTATTCCTGTGTCTATAAAAGGTAGGAAATAAAAGCCCTTTTTGTTCTTTTCTGCAGCCAAGCTTCCTGTTTAAACTGTAGTTAATGGGTTCACCACGTTTCAGGTACACTGATATCCTCTTCGTGGGGACTGAGTGACAGCAGTGGATAGTGGCTGACCCTGTTATGAATGCTATTATCTGGCATTGCTGAACGCCTTCAAGTCTGTCCACTTATAGTGTCAGTTCTCTAGTTGCTCAGTAAAATGTTCTTTAAAGCTTCTTCGTTGGTTTCCATGAAATTTCTGTTGATGTCTTGCCTGAAATTTCAGAAAGCTGTGAGCTAAATGCTGGTAGTTTTAGATGAGCAATAGAAATCCAGCTGCAAAAATACCTATGGAACTTTTAAAAAATAGATTTTAATGCAGATAACTCCTTTCTTACATCATGCTATACAGATTTTGACTTTATTTTCATGGAAACCATATTAAACTGCTGCTTCCCTGTTGTTGCTTTCTATCTTTCCACCTCTGTTAAGAACCACGGTGCAGAAAAG
>NW_008625299.1:56657-69067 GCF_000691845.1 Merops nubicus | reverse complement strand
TATATATTATATAATATACATAATATATAAGATCACTTAGCACAGGCAGTTTCATGTTTGTAATTTACAGTAATACTTCCAGGAGAAGAAATGTTGAATGGAGTCTTCTGAATGGAAGTGATAAAGTCTGAGTTATGTAGAAGAGCTCACTACAGAGCTCTGCAAGGCATTCCTTGCTGAAAAAGCAAGTGTATAATTTTGTGTGACATGTCTACCTTCAGCTTATATGCCTAGAGAGTAACATGTTAATGATCTTTAATGAGGTTCTGCTGCATGCATCATTCTCAAAATTTTTCTTAGACAAGAATAACACCATCCCTCTCCATTTATTGCAAATTAGAGGCTAAATCCTGCAACTCAAAGATGAGCAGTGCATTTGACATCCACAGGATTTGCTGCTGATGAAATCCACCATGTGTAGACCTCATGCTGTGGTTATCCAGCATGCCAGTCCCATACAAAGGACTTCCTCATTGGGATGAATTATATTTAGTAAGAATTACTTCCAAAGGAGCACAGAATTTTGTTTTTCAAGTAAGGGGAAAAATGAAGTCATAAACAGGAGAATCAGTGTCAGAACACTGCCACAGATCTGATACAATATCAGTTTTGGAAGCTTTTATTTTAAGATTTCCTTGTTCACTAGACAGTAAATAAAATGGTTAATAGGAATTTCAGACACTTTACCATTTCTTCTAAGCTTCTTTTTATCATGAACGATCCACCTCAAACCACTTATTCTATTTTCTCCTTTAGAATAGTGATGGGGAAATGACAAGATATGTGCTCCAACCATGTGCTCCAACCAGACATTCTTGTTTTGATGGGGACTTGCAGAGAAGTTTCTAAAATGTGATGATTTAAGTAGAAAATAGGATAACCAGTGAAGTCCAGTCTGTTCACTAAAAATGACAGGCTAATCACACCAGCTGCTATCTGGGAGAGATTTCCAATAAAATTCCTTCAGTCTTTTAGGCTTCCCAAATAGTTGGTAAATGCAACTATTTGGAAAAGTAGACAAACAAGCCAAAAAAACTCAACTAATTTCTAATGATAATCAAAACTCAACACGAATAAACACAGCTCCTAAAACAACAAGGAAGCAAGGCATTAACCCTTGCTGCATCAGATAATATTTATCCCATTATGTATCTTGAAAGTAACTCAACTGTGACTTAAGTTCTACATTAGAGAGAATTAACACTGTATCAAATGGAGCATTTTAACGGGTTAAAACGGGGGGGGAAAGAAGCTTTTGAGTGAAAAAAGAAAAAATTGGGAGGAATTCAGATTTTTGTTGTCAATGAGAACTTCACAATATATGACAGCCAAAAAGCAACCCTTTTTTGCAAAACCTTTTGCTTGAAGATTACCTAATTTTGATATGAAATGGGAGAAATCTGGCAGTCAGAGTTGCCATTTGGAAAATCATAGCTGTGCCAGACAGCTAAACAAATCTGTACATTGAAAAATTAATGATCAACAATCTATGTTTAATTTAAAAAATTGAATCTTGCAGTTGAAAAGATGGCTTTGGAGAGGACCATATATAAATACGTGGTTGTCAGACTGGCTCCATGTGTTATATCCTTGCTGTAGCAGCAACACCTTTTTGGAAGTCAACAGGAAAGGCAAATTCAGGATGACTGTATGTGTTGCAATAACTTCTGCTTTCTCAGAGAGACATAAACTGCTTTTATTCTTCTCAGTGGACTTCTAACTCAAGCCTTATTATTAAATAATTTAAATATAAGCGCTACTTTGTATTGCAGTGCTGACAAAGGCACATTTAAGGAGGGACAGACTACCAAAATCACCAGTAATTAGCTTTTCCCTTCAGTATTGGAAAGGTGTGGAACCTAAATAATAAAGGGATAGAAATTTTAAAAGGGCCACCTCTAAGTACCTTCTCCAACTGGTGCCATAATTAGAAGTGAGCATGGTAAACACACACTCCTTTACTGAACGCCTATGGAATTTCTAATGCTGTATTTATTTCACGCAGTTTGACAAGTTACTAGAGCTCTAGGGGCTACTGTTCTGTGCCTATCTCTCCCTCGCTGTTTTTCTTTTATTAAATTAAAATATGCATATTTTACACATTGAATTGCTTTGTGTCGTTTTTCATCTGCTCTTCTTTCTGAAGGTGAGAAATGATTAGACATGCAGGAAGTCCCATTCCAGGCAAGGAAAATAAAACTTGGGAATCAAGATTGCTTGAAAGCACTGTGTTCTGCACAGAAGAACAAAATGCAGAAAAATAATTTAGTCTGTAAATTAATTTCAGCATTCACAAAACATGCTGAACTGGGAGCACAAAACCCAGCAATTAGAGCAGGGAAGGGTTTGCTACAGTTGTTCTTACTCAGCCCATGGGCTTGGAACACCGATTTTGCAGGGAGACTCATTCAGTTACAGAGGCATGGTCTTCTGCCCACTGGGATTTGCCCTTGGAGATCACTGATGACTAATGCTTTTTACACAGGAAACAATCAACTGACAGTATTTTCTATTTCTTCTGTTGAATTAAAAAACTGGAAGAGAAAAGCAAGTGCTGCCGATCAGACATGCAAAGATTTATCATGTCCTGAAAACTGCAACTCAGAAGCCGAGTTCCTAACATGCTGATGCAATCTGGGAGGAAAATACTAGTTTTTGGGCTGAATATGATAATATAGTCCTGAATATGGGTAGAGAAAAATTATTCTGAAAACAGCTTCAGATTAAGAAATGCAGGATTCAGGGCAATGAAAAGCAAATAGAGACCAAACTCCCTGGCTCAGGTTAATGCTCTGGTCTTTACTTTTTGGACTCTTTTTTGTGCATTTAATAGTCTTGCAAAGAAAACAGAAATACTCAAAGAGCAGGGATGAGGTGTCCCCACAATAACAACACTGTAAGCCTCCACTCCAATGAGCCTTCTTTTTGTTTGTTGGCAACAGATGCCCAACTTTATAAAAAAAAAAAAAAAAAGTCATTACAAAGTTCAAGATCATTTCACATATTGACAAACAGTGGAGAAAAGATGGGATAGTGAAAAGCATGAGTTTGATTCAGAACATGTAGGATGAAGCTTTTTCTTGCTTCCTAAAGAGCATCCTAACCACAAAGGGGCAGCATCTGAAATCTGCCCTCCTTGTCCTGTGTCCTGCTCAGTGCTGTTCATAAGTGGCATCTGCTCTGTCATCCCTGTCAGGCCGGAGCCCTTCAAGGATGAAAGCATCTGAGAAACTATCTAGCCTAAGCTATGAATCTCTTCAGGCAAAAGCCAGGAACTTTTCTGGTCCATACTACAATTGTTGACTATATTTAATCTCCTGACTTACTGTTGTAGGTGCTTTGAACCTTATTGAACATCTGCAAAATAAGGAAGACAATATTTTCTATTCCTTGTGTAGAAGTTATAGAACATTCATATTTGGGTGCAAATTGGAGCATAGGAGGTTCAAGGTGAATATCAGGAAAATTTTTTTTACTGTGAGGGTGACGGAGCACTGGAACAGGCTGCCCAGAGAGGTTGTGGAGTCTCCTTCACTGGAGTCATTCAAAACCCGCCTGGACGCCTTCCTGTGTGATGTACTCTAGGTGGTCCTGCTCTGGCAGGGGGGTTGGACTACACGATCTTTCGAGGTCCCTTCCAACCCCTATGATTCTATGATTCTATGATTCATATACTTATTAATTTTGTTGGTCATGAAGGGAAGACACCACAAAAACACAAGAAATACTCTAAAAAAATTTGTATGATATGGGATTTCATTTTCTAAGGCAACCAAGGCATATCCTCTTAAAATCACTTGGCAGGAACTGCCTGATCCTTCCCTCTATTTCACTTAATATTGTAAAATTAAAAAAAAAAAAAAAAGAAAATGCACTTCCCTCCATAAAGGGGGAGGGGAAAGACAGGCAAATATGGTCATTTTCCAGAGGGAAAAATTATGGCCTCCTACAGAAATCTCCATTTGGAGATGATGAACCTTAGCAGGCATGCAATTTATATAACTGGCATAATTAAGAACAATTTTTCACTGCAAGGGCAGCTGGTTCTAAATATCCTAATTCCTAGGAATAGTTTCTTGTATATTACCATTCCTTGATTCTTAGAATACTTTGCAAGTTAAGACATGTACTTCATGTCAGATACTTCATGGAATTATAACCCAGCACATACAGAAAATAATAAAATTTTATGCCTCCAGAATTATTCACAACATAGAACTCCTGCTGCGAAAACTTGTTATAGATCAGAAATGTTCTACATCCTCTTTCTTTTGAATTATGTTCAAAGAGATGTTGAATTTTAATAGTGTTATGTGAAAGAGCTGAGTGAAATCTCACTGAAGCTGCTGGACAAAATCATCACCTTTCTTTCAAGATAAATGTAAGAAACAAGCAAATTCTTTTATGAAGCCTGATAACTGAAATTACAGAAGTTATCATCAAAACCGAGAGGAACGTGAAGCATATGGACCCATGAGTTTCTCTAGAAACTGATATGCTTAATGTAGAGAGAGAGGCATTAATCAAGGCAAGATGATTAATCCAGATAAGCAGCAAAAATGTATAAAAGGAATAAAGAAACCACCAGCACAGCTTAACAAACTAGCGTTGTGATGCTGGTAGAAGAAAAGCTGAAAGAGAGGTTGGGGGTAAAACACAGGGTGAATGAGGTTTGGAAAAAAGCAGTTATTGCCTGCTATTTGATTCTGTCTTTGTTGAAGGAAATAAAACTCTGTACTTTCTTTGTAAATAACATGGAACTATATCAAAGCAAAACCTTATCCTGAGGATGAATTCTCTTTCCAGCTGAGCAGAAAACAACCCAGAGACCTGGCAAATTGTTTAACCACTCAGGTAAAAATGGATTAATACCATGTGAGGGGAGGCATCTAGTTTTCAAGAAAGGGAATTGTGAGGTGGAATTCCCACTGAACCAAAATAGAATCAATGAAGGAGGTATCTCTCAGAAATAGTAATTGGTAAAAAGAAATGAAAACAAGAACAGATTAAATTAAAAGAAGACTTAAATCAGCTGGAGGCTTTTCAAAATTAATTAAAGTAGTACCTGGAAAATTTCCAGAGTGATCTAAGAGATGACATGCAGACAGAGATGAAATCTCTGCTTGAGCTGCAAACATGGGAGTATCCAGACAGATTAGGAAGCCCTGTGGCAAAACAGATCAATGAGATGACTGACAACACAACTCCTGCAGGCTAGAAAGTTTTCAAAGAAACAAGTAAGCCTGGGCAGTCGGAACTAAGGCTACACTTGCTGACTTAGGGGAGCTATGCCAAGAATATAAGGAACTGGAGAAGAAAACTGGAGGGCTGCAGACAACTCTGGAAGTCTGATGCCTGGAAGTGGTCTTAAGCCACTAGAAAAGGCAGAGTAAGACTCATGCCTTTTTTATCATTATTGTTTTTACAACATATACAAATTTGAAAAACATTTGAAAATGACCAATATACAGGTGTCTGGACTATCTTCAGCTCAAAGATTGTATCTTTAGAAGAAAAACTTCCATCAAGCTGATCTCTCTCAGGTCAGCATGACAACCCAAATGAACAGGAAGGTGTACACAAAATGCTCAATCTAATGGTCAGCTCTAGTGGCTCAAGTTAGATGGTACTAAAGACCAACACCTGCTCTCCTTCCTCACCTTACCAAAAAATTACAATCTTCCAAGTAGTGGTCACTAGTATGATGACTGAAACTGGTCCCCCTCCAGTTCCGTAGTTGTATTAGGCATGGGTCTGCTCGCCAGTAATAAGAATGCTTATCAAGATGAGCCTGGGCAAAGCATCATCAATCTTTTGTAAAAAGGCTTTCCCCAGTATGAGAAAGAGAAGACACTGAGTTGACCACGATCTTTGAAAACAGCAAAAATGAATTTGATTGTTACATGTCTAATAGCACTTGCACAAAAATATTGGGCATTGGATCAACATAACAGATTTTAGAGGGGCCTGCCAATAAAACTAGGAAAAAAAGATTACCCCAAACTAAATCATCTGTTTGGTCTTAAACAGAGATAACGGACATGACCACATGATCATGTGATGGTAGATGACAGACATGAAGAGCAGTAGATACTAAAGAGCAGTGTTGGAGGTTAGGAATGGAGTTCCTTTTGGAAGAAACTTCCCCCAAGTGCATCTGTAGCCTTATCCCCTGCCAACAGGCATTTGGCCCATTAGACCACTGAACAGTTGGCCTAAAGTAAAACCTACAAGGTAAGTACTGTGACACTTTACAAATTCATTCCTAGTGGGCCACACTGCTTGCTAATGTAGACAGTCACCAATGTTTGGAAGAATCTAAAGCAACTTTAAGGGAAACTAGGTTTAGAAACTGTGTCTCTGGAATTTGAGCATGAAGTCTAGACGGTCAGGACAAATCAAGAGCAGCTGGGATTTAAATATGAGTATCAACCGTGCTGTAAATGTCAGGAAAGTTGTCTTACACTTTCAAGTAAAACAAATGCTTTGTAGACAAGTGCTTTGTAGACATCAGCTTGAAATGCCTAGAGGAGTGGAAACAATTATAAGTTTCTTGCTGGGGTAGCCTTTCAGACAAGATACAATGGAGTGAGTGATGCCCACCATGCAGCAAGGCTCTTGGGAACTTTAGCAGCCAAGTCTCCGCAAAATTAGGAAGCAATATGTCTCGTAAATGTTACCGTAGAAGGTGATGCCAAGCTCCAAGAGTTTCTGTTGGACTTGCTAAAGCATGACATTGTGCATTTAGACAAGGAACAGCAGAACAGTCCCAGGTCTCTCTGGAGTCAGTCACTCTTCTCACTATCAGTCAGAAAATTGCTTCAGTGAGCACACAAAAGGGGAAAAAAGCAACACAGTTCAGCAACAGCTGGTATTAAGTGGAGGAAGGAGAGGGAGGAGAACCACTGAGACGATGTATCAGGAATGAATAATTGAATCTCTAAACAATGCCTAGTGACAATATCACGGACTGTATAAACTACAGTAAATTGTATTCAAGTAAACATCAAAGGATTCTGCCTGGACAGGAATTAATACTCTATCTTCCATAAGAAGTTCAGGTTTCCCATGCTTTACTTTAAAAACGGTACTGTTAGGTGAAAAATGAATTTTGCTTATTTATCTGGTCATAAAGCTCAACAACTTTATGTCATGACTTTTGAGTTGTACAATGGACCCACTATGTTTTAGTGGTTATGGATGCAGTGTTCTGTAAGGAGTTAATCTCTCTTGACCTGTTTATCACATGCTTGATACCCTAGGCCATGTAAAAAGTTTGGGACAGGAACTAGCACATTGACATGTGTTCTGGAGAAGTTTAAGAGAAGTGGGCAATGGACCCATCTAACATAGGGAGACTGTTTTATTGAAGTGATAGACATCATCAAAATAAATGTAAGAAACAAACTTTTCTATGGAACCTAGCAGAAGAAACAATAGAAGAATTTAATATAAAAAAGGACACAGCCACATTTGAGCAGAAGCTGAACCATGGTCAACAAATGGTTTCCATGGAGATGTTTACAGTAAGTCTGGTGGGTAGATAGGGTGAACTTTCACTGATGGGTAGTTGGGAGGAGAAATAGCTAAAAAGAGCAGAAGGGAGTTGAAGGAAAGTGAAGACCGCAGAAAAAATAGCATGAAGAAAGTCAAGAAAGAATACAAAGTTGGAATGAAGAAGACTGGATCACAAGAAGACTGGGTCAAGATTTTCTCTCAAAGAAACAACTTTCAGTTCTAGTCTCTGTGTCTATGTGAACAGGTTGCCTAACCATTCAAAGTGGAATAGGAGAACAAAATATATCCTTCATATTATGTTTGTATGATTATTTCTGATTTCTGAGTCAGCAGCAATGCTTATACAAAGCGTGTTCTTTAAATATCCAATTTAAAAATGAGAACGTAATCTTTTTTCAACATGTAAAGGTTCAGTAACAGGTAAAAATAGAGAAAGTATAAATATACAAATATGCAAAAATATACAATTAAAACCCCTGAACCCTGGGAATCATAAAATATCATTACCGAATAGCTAACACGGTGTTTGATTATGCATGTTCAACTTAAGAAAAACATTTTCAAGTATCACGTCTGTTACAGGGAATCCGAGGGGAAAAAGATCAGCCTTCTAAATTTTGACTAATTACGACATAGTAAAGACAAAAATCACGAGTTACTTGCAAATTTAATTCAGACCAATAGCTCAACTCTCTTCAAGCAGAAAGCAATTCTAAAAATCGGTCCCAAAATATCTCAGAATAAGCATTCAAATACCCATGCACCCAAAATCAAGCCAACTTTAAGAAAATGTTTCTTCATCAGAAAAAGCAGGAAACTGTGACATGAAGAGCACCTTCAACAGGGATCAGTTAACACTTTCTTATCATAGACCAACTGATGGAGATGAAGAAAGACAATGATTTCAACAAATGCAAACTCATAAAATACAATGGTACTTCTGAAATTTTTACGTATGTATTCTTTATTTTCAGAACAGATGCTTCTAAATTCATAGTACAAAATAAAAAATAAAACCATGTTTGTGTTGATAATAAGCCCCTCTTGGCCTCCTCCCCAAACAGCTTCAATAAGCTTTCAGGCACACTTTTACACTTAGAGGAATACCTAACACAGCAGATTTGTCACACAGTCACCCACACCTAGCCTCACATTTTGTGTATGTCCAAATCTGAGAGCTTCATGAGCAGGTAAAAAAAGCTGCATGCAAAGTAAGCTCATATTTGTGCATCAGTAACTGCTGCCTTTAGCCCAAATCCTGCAAAAAAATATGCACCTACTCAGCTCTGAGCAGCAGGGTCTTTGCTCAGAGTTTTAACTCAGCTACCTGTGGTGGGTAAAATACATGAGTATTTAAGCATTTGGGGGAATTGGGGCATGTGGGAAGTAGGTTTCAATGGAAAAAATTCATGACACATAGTGTTAGGTCCTTTTTGATCTGGAGAGTGACAATGAATTCTGGCTACACTCTTAAGAAGGTCAGGCCCTCTGAAAATCATCCAGTTCTTGGCTGTAGTTTAATTACAGAGACCTGGCACTAAAATAGCGGCCTGAGTTTTTCAATATAATTTCCAGATCAACTATTCTTTAGTACAGCTTGTTATATACATAAATGTCTTGAATATCCATATGCTAGATTTTTAAAATACATCTGAATGAAGGTTTTTCCACCTACTGCGACTCAAGCATAACGGATTTTTATACACCTTACATTTCTAGAAGCACAGGAAAACAATTGACTTGTAACAGAAATTCAATTTTCAAAGATCTGTTTAACTTACCTGCCAGAAGTCAGCGACAGTAGCAGGGAGAGGACCTTGGGTGGCAATATATGCAGGGTTTCTGGGGTCATGGTCCATCTGGAATGAGGAAAGAGAGCACAGACTGGATTTATTTAAAAGAAAATCCCTTGCTGAGTTAGAGACAGAAAGTATGTGAGGGCAGAAACAGGGGACTTCCTAGAGGACTGTCATGTCCCTCCATCCTTTACTGTCAAGCAAAGAATTTTATTTCTGTTTATAAGCTGAGAGAAGAACTTTTTCCACGAAAGACTGATGCTACCAGATAAATATCAGCACTGATGAGCAGTGTCCTATGTCCTCAATACGCAGTGTAAGATCATACGTGGTGGTTGACAAAGGCATTTATTTGAGATCAGTACTCACGGTTTCATAGCAACCTAGAAGCCTTTTGAAACATTTTTTCTACACTGAGTGTTAAGAATGCTCCACACATCTAAATATGTCCTCCATTTCCACTGTGCCAGTCAAGGGCACATGTAACTGAGAAAACAGCAAAAATGGGGAACAAATTCAGTTTCTGGCTTTTTCTGGTTAGCTGGTTTATCTAAATGCATGGATTTGGCCTCAACAGAGGAAGTTCTGCTTAAAGACCTTAATTATTACATTTAATTCAGGGAGCAGAAAATTCACTGAGCAGAAAAAATAAAGAATCTAAGAAACAAAGCCATCAAGAGTAAATAGGATTAGTGTGTTACAATGAATGTTTTTGAACTGATGGGTGGTTTTCTTGGTTCTAAATCTTAGGACTCATTCTGTTGAAAAAGAAGATCTGCTGATAGGATTAAAAAACAAACAAACTCATTCTAACCCTGAACTGGGCAAAACAAAACTTTGAACATAAAGAAAAGACACCCAGTTCAGCTCTCAGATGTGTGGGTGTGACTCAGTGACACTGAAGTCAGTGAGAGTTAACTTATACCCATGTAGCTGAAGGCAGAATTTGTCTCAATACACGACTCTGTTCTATAAGTAAAGATCTGAATAAGAATGAATGTGAGTCACATTTGCATTAACAGGCATCTACTGAATTTATTCATAGCCTATCAAAATTTTCAGTGACGGTACATGTCAGCATAAAAGAAGGCACCTCATAATTATGTGCAACATAAAAGAGGGAAGAACCATAAAAGAACAGATGTAAGTTATTCTAACAGAACAACAATATGATGAATGTTGCAAAAAGGAAGAACACTTTTATTTTTCTAATTTTCTGATGTATAATTAAGTTTGACTTAATATTAAAGTTCTCCATGACAACACAACACAGGTAAAATGAAGTCACTGAATCCATTTAGAATAAAAGCTTACTTCTGATTCACCACCCATAGTTACAAAAAACTTCAACCAGGACATGTGTAATACCATCTCCTGAGCTTCACCGAGATGCTTCTCTTATCAGCAAATAACTCTTCATAACAAGCAATTGCTCACAACAAATCTCAACATGGCTTTCTTTGCCTTTTGACAAAAGCAATTTGATAGCAGGACATTGCTACTGTGGGTATTTTAGGATCGGGGGAAAACTCGCCTTCTTCAGAAAGCAGTATGAGCAAAGCAAAAACCTTAGGAACCATTTCAAAATAGGCAACCTTTTTTGCTTGTTTCTGTAAAAAATTGAGACACTGAACTCAGCAGAGATGAAAAAAACAGCAAACATGATTAATCAAAGTCAGGCTTAAAGGTTGTGTTTTTTTGTTTGTTTGTTTTTTTGTTTGTTTGTTTGTTTTCCCCCCCTCCATTATGGTTGAAATAATTTCTATTGTTGTTTTGCTTTGAGTCCCAGAGATATGTAAGGCGTTTAATCATGTGCTTACATGTTTTCCTGTTCTGGAACTAAAAATCTTCACTTACAAAAACTGACCTGTACCAAGGAGGACTTGTTACTCCCAGTGGAAAATGATGTCACCTGTCTAACAGGAGAGAGTCTGACTTGGAAATGTAATCGACAGTGAACACATCCAACTTTAGAGAAACAATAATTTACTTCTAATTTCTTCTTAAAATAAATTCTTCTGTATGTAGACATGCCAGAAAACTAAGGCAGAAGAAATCAAGGATGATGCAAATAGCACTGTCATGGAAAAAATACTTCTCAACATTCAGCTGATAAATCAGGAACAGGCCCATCTTGGCACTTCAGCATTAATCAACCTCTGTCACAAAGGTGCCGTTGGAACGTGGCAAACATTACAATAAGCACAGAGTAGTGAAGTATATCAGCAGTTTAACAATAATTCAAAAGACAATTACAATTATTACATTCCAAGCACATTGTGTTGCATGGAAAACAATCTTGAGCAGAAACTCTTCTTGCTTGGAGCAAACAGACAATGGCAGAAAGCCCTATCATACTATTAAATGATCTTTAATGGAGCAAAAATAAGAGCAAAGATTAAACTAATTAAATGAAATTCCTAGTTTTATCAATTTTCTATCATATGTACTGTTTTAAAAGCCCCATATTTCAAGAGAAGTCTGAAAAATCACTACTCTGGTCACATTCAATTTAATATGAGTAGGTGACTGCAGAAGACTGTTCTTGAAGGTTTTTATTATGTTCTTTTTTATTCTCTCAAGGTCACCAAGAGCACCAAAAGCATCTTAATCTATCAAAGTTAGCAAAAGTTTGAATAAAGAAATAAAGTTAGTAAAGGGTTTTAAACTAACTAATCAAGGATCAAGTAAAAGGCTTTTATAATGTTAATAGTCATTATCTGTTTTCAAGGATCCCTCAGATTTCTCACTTCACAAAACTAAAACAGAAAATGTATTCTCCAGAGAAGAATAGAGAACAGTGGCTCCACATTATCAAGTATTAAAACAAAAATTGACTGTTTGGTAACATTTTACATTGAACCCACCTTCAGAAAACACCCTAATAGCAGTTGTTCAAAAAGAACAAGATTTTTACCCCTAGGTCCCCATCAAAGCATGAAGTTCACAAGGCTTACATCAGAACTGGATTGAACAGTCATTTTTGGAAGGAAAACCTGCAATTATTACAGCTGTTCTGCTATGGTGGAATTCTCATTTTCTTCTGTGGTACAACAGAAGCAAGTTTGGTGAAATTTTTTCAATCTAATTTTCCAG
>NW_008625299.1:22072-56626 GCF_000691845.1 Merops nubicus | reverse complement strand
GGAAAGAAAGGGATCAAGGATTACTGTAACTGACTATGCAGTTGACTGTGGTGACTTCCACACCGCACCATCACTACCAATATCAAAAGCAAACAGAAACAAAAAGGAGTAGCATCCAGATTTCGTGCTGGAGAAGAAAAACTACAGAAAACTAGTAGTGTTACTTGTATTTTTCTGCAGATCTTTTTATTATAAATTGACTTAAAGAATCTTAAAGTAAGAAACTATACAAAGAACACAATATCACAATTAGTTGCACCTTTGTTAATGTTAGACAACAATTCCACCTTTGTTTTACTAGACAATAAAAGCTACTCCTTTAGTTTTTCCTTTATTAGTTCTATGTTCCAGTTGCTTTATCCTAGGACTTTGCAAGGATTCCCTGAAAAACTTAATTTTTTCGAGTTTTTTGATAGAGATTCTGCTACTGCCTTATTTCACTGATAATGCTGATGAAATGCAGCAAAATCAATACATTCTCAAATGTAGTGTATCAATACATCAACTGGATCAATACATCCTCAATTTTTTTTTTATTCAGACTTCAGAGCGGTACACATAGATTCTTATTAAGTAGTCTTCTGCAACTGGTAAAAGTTTCAACAGGCATCAATGACCGTTTTGAAATCTCATGTAAATGTCAAACCAATTCATTCCTGCCTTTTACCCTTCCACTCAGCTTGTTAGATCCTTACTTTCCATACAGAATGATGCTGAGTGAGATGTGGTCTCAGTCACACCATACTGAGCTTGCTCTAAATCCTGAGTCCAGCTGTAATACGCCTAAACCAGGTGAGGTCAGAATGTGATCCAGTGTAGACCAAATATGACAGAAAGCTGAACTCCTTAAGTTGAACACTTCAAAAATTTGTATGGATTCAAAGTGTTGTGTAGTTTCCAGGTTTCATATGTTTATAATACCAATAAAATCTACTGTCATGCATGTAGTTATTACATGGAGAATGAACAGCCTCCAAAAGTAAAAAAAAAAAAAGTGTATTTGTTTCTGTAAAAAAAAGTACATCCAGCAAATGCAGATGAACTTTGCAGTCACATTCATCTCAGTATTAAATTTAAAAAGGCAGACCAGTCCTCATCTTCATGTTTGAATTAAAATTTAAAACAATTTTAAAATCCTTTCTTTAGAATCCCTAATGGAATGAAAGTAGTAAATCTGGTTGTGAATGCCATTATGAATTTCAGAGTATTCTTGGTGATGAAATTTGTATGCTGTGTTTGAACAAACTGTCATGCTAATGACATTCCTCAGTCTGGTGTCTTCAATAATAAGCAAACTGAGTTTTTAAATGTAGTTGATGGGATTTTTTCTCTCTCAGACACCCTATGAGGAAAAACAGAATTCCCATTTACTTTCATGACCTCTGATTTAAAAGCAAAGATTGCACATTATTTACTACTGGATGATTTTCCCGAAATTTAATGAGGACTAAGTACAAATATGACAGATGTAATTATCACAGTTTTATTCTGCACAGTCAGGGTCTTCTTGTGCTGTAATTGCAAGCCTTTCATTCAGCTGCCAATAGCTGAGTTATTATCGTAATACTTTATGTTATTTCAGAGAGGAGGGAAACAGATTTCTACCTCACTTTTACTCTGCAAATTTATCCAAAGGACTCATTTTGCCTGGCCTCACACTGCAGTGAAATTAAAAACCTAGAGGAAGAACGTGGACTAAATCTTTGCTCATTTTTCTCACCCACTCCCAGTCGTGGTGAGATCATCTATCTAACCCCAGTTTCTACAACATATTGGAGAGAAACGAGGTCTTGAGGAGGGGAGCGTTTTTTAAAAGGAAAACATGTGGGCAGGTGGCCAGCTTATTGTCTAGTGTAGGGATTATTTTTTTTTTATGGTGTGCTGCTGCATTCATTTAGACTTAAGTTAAGGTTGAGTGAGCCCCAGCTGGAGACTGGACCACTGACCCAGAAGCTGGAGATACCCACTGACATGTACACGACCGGAAGCCTCCCTTTTTGAACCTCAAATATAATTACTTTATTTTATACTCTTCCCCCACCAGACAGCTCACACGCGTAGGGAGGAAAAAGCCTCTTCCAGTCAGTTCAGACTGTACTGATCCTGCTATTAATGCCCATCTTGCAGCTCACCACAATTCTCACTCCTAACCCAAGCACTGCAAGGCGCAAATGCACCAGGAACATCACTGTATTGACATGATAATTACTGAGGTTATTTAAGTTGAAAGGCAGCCTTCTGAAGGAAAGAAATGGTAGGATTTTTCTGAGAGTCAATAAAGGCAGACTCACTGGTACTCCAAATCCACTGTACACTTACAAAGACATGGATTAAATGTGTGTCTGCCACAGAAAAGGTCTCAAATAAACAGCAGTAGTAATAGCATGTGTGTCCAGATCAGGCTGCAACAGCCACACAGCCACAGTACGTCTGGCAGAATCAAGTGCTCAATATAACATCCCAGTACACTTGTGAGGTGAGGGGAACAGACACTGAATGTCTCTGCCGCTCCTGTATTGCACCTCAGACAAAAAATACACCAGATTAACAGATACATTTCCTCCTACCTGAAGATGCTTGATTTGTTTTGAAATGAAAGAGTTTGCAAAGAACTTTCCTCCCAAACTATGTGCTTGCAAAGTAGTGATTTTCTTCTACCACATTTGCACTTCATCATCTTCAGGAAATACACATTTTACCTAATGTTTTCAAAATAGCAAAATGACTATAGACTTAGTGAAACAAACTCAAAACCACCTGGAGCATCTCCTTCCTTGGAAGAGCAGGTTGTCTACACAAATGTGGGCTGTAGCACTCATTCCCACACAGCAGGGTCCCTGTTCTGTCATGAAGAAGAGGAACTCAAGGGTTTCTCTTGGAAGTTTTCCATGGTTGTTCAAGATACTGGGTGCCCGTCCCAGTCCAATGAAACTCTTGTGCAGTTGCTTATCTCTGGGCATAGAAATATTTCTGATAAGAAATATGGTGACAAACAGAAGAATTTTTACTACATTATTGTGACTGTAACTTGTTTCAGTGAACAAAACTCTCAGGTCTGGGAAAGCTATAAAAAAGAAACATCATCTAAGCTTGCAGAAGAAAATATCCCTATTAAGAGCTGGATGGAAAGGCAAGATTACAACCTCCTGCAAAACCAGGAGAGTTAAAACTGTGGAAGCAGACCCTCTGCATGCATTATCTTCAGTCATCCTGACAAAACAAACCTCTTTCCAGTTATGTCAATGGGCTATCTTGGCCATGTCTCTCTATCCCCAACACTAATTTTCTCTTCAGTGTAGTTAAGGGAATGGATACGCTATAACCCAGAATTAAACTGCAATAAGCACATGCACACATGCATGAATTTGTCCCTTCCCTGACCAAATTTGTGTACTAAACCGAGTGAAGCTGTGTCTACACAGACTTTTGGGGAGGTTGAAGAAGCTCATCTTGGTTATTCAGTAAAAACACAGCGTCTGTACTGCTGCCAGCACTGAACCTGGCTTAGCAATTTCTACAGACGCTGTAATTCCACTTCTGCACCACACTATAGTCATGTGATTTACAACCAATCTCTTACAAGAATACAGTATCTCAATTCCAGTTAACACCTCCCACTCCTGTGCTCGCCACAAAACCTCTCAGCTTCTACTATCAAATTAAGGCTTGACCAAACGTAACTCACTGAAGACAGGCAATCAGAGCACTGACGCCCTGGAGCTGGATCTCTGTGCACAGCTCTACAATCAGGATACACATTCCATGGAGCAGTAAGTTACTATGACCTTCTGACCTGGCGGCCAGCTAGAGTTTGGTCTAGTCAGAGACATACTTAAACATAGTCCAAAACCTGCTCTAATCTGTGAGCATCTACCTACCCTGTCCTCTACAATGGGAGCTGGCAAATCCTGAAGTGTGCAGTTACTTTTGTTTACTGTCTTCACCAAACAGAAGATCAAAGCGTTCTGATGATTGTTGGGTTCTGTGTATTTTTTAACTCTTTGAATAAAACCTTTTTTTATATTCAAGAAAATTAAGCTTTTGAACTCTGCTTAAAGTAACAAAAACAAAGCTCGGAGAACAGTTTCTGTGTAGTTGTGGTGTTTTTTAAGAAAAAAAAAGTATTGTCAACAGCATTGGAAGGAAGCAGCCTGTAATTTCATGCTGTTGCAAATTGTCAGCTGCTTTGCCCACACAAAGTGATTTAACTGGGGGAGTGATACTCCCCAGGAACATGAGCCAGTAATGGCACACACAGCCCACTGCAGTGAGATCTAATTCTCCATCCTAAATTCTTTCTTGTAGTTTCTCCATAATAACTTTTTAGTGCCTAATTAATGTGAATGAGAGCCATGAGCAAAAGTGACTCCAATAAGCAGTCTCACAAAGGTCAAGGACATGGTGTCTTTTTCTCCCTTCAGATGGACATCATGACTCTTCCATGGAGATGCTATGACAGGGCAATGCTACCGGCTCTATCATATCAGTGTTGCATCTGAAAAGAGACACATTCTCTCCCTGTCACCTTCACAGACAAGAAAGAGTTCATATTCAAGCTTATGCAGGATGAGAAAGGGCAGCTGGGACACACTGGGCTATTCAGAGGGAAAAACTGGACTGATCTGTTTTGTAGTTTGAATGAATACACAAGTGGTGAGAGATCTCATTCATGCTTCCAAAACAGTGAGCTCAGAGAAGAATCAGGATAGCTACAGAAACACCAAGTTATGCATCTGTAAGGCAACAGAGGAAGAAAGACAGAGGAAATGTCAGTTCCTGATGTAGAAGTTCAGAAGCCTGTGGAGCTCAGCTCTCCTTGCCTACAGAAACCAGACCTCCTATGGCTCTAGCTCATAGGACAATGAAAAAAAAGAACAAACAAGTTTTACCTCCTCAGAAAAGGAAAAGATCCACTAAGGGTATATCACTGAATTTTATAATCTATACGTTAATCATATCAAGTAAAGAAAACTTGACGATATTAAAAGGAAGAATGACTATGTAGTGACTTTGTATTCTTAGTACATAAGCTTAGAGGGTATTGCATGCACATGTAGAAAATTTATTTCTTTTCCATTTGAAAGGACAGCCTGAGACATCAGAGCTGTGAGGTGCTCAGTCTGCGCTTGCACAACCTGAGCAGTGAAGTGCCTCGAGTTAGCATATTTTAACAACAAGGAAAGACAGAGACTGACTATTTGGGCTGTTTCTCACAGGTTACCATACTTACAATTGGGCTAGCATTGATGTAGTCTGAACTGTCGTGGCTATTTTCACCTTTCAGACATATCCTGGAATGATCATCTGCAAAGAAGAAAAGAAGATAAGAAAATTTCTGTACATGTACTCTACCTACTTTAATTATTCAAATTCAGATTAATGTGTTTTTCAGGATAGTCAAATGGTAAATATCAGGAAGGGTATTTCCTCCCAACTCCCAACCTAGTATAGCCTAGATACAGCCACAGTGTCATGGCCTGATTCAGGAATGAAGCACACAGATATTTCGGACTATCAGGCTGCATGCCTCCAAGAGCTGCACCATAATGTGCCACAACCTCTCATAGGAAAAAGGGGGATCTCTACTGCTCAAGTACCAAGTACCAAGTTTCTTTTATCCCTTTTTAACTTGCATTTTTAACTCATGCCAGTTCAGTTATGTTTCGAGCTGGTACACCTCACACTCTAGCCAATTTTTTTTTTTTTTTAACTTCAGGACATATGTAATAGATAGATTTTATTTGTCTATATTTACACAGTGACAGTGCAGATGTCTGCATCTCTTCCAGTCATCTAGACTCACTTGCTGCTATGGGAAAAGAAATATTTCTGTATCATGAATCATCTCATCCTGATTTAGCTGTCTCAGACAGGCCAAATTACACTTGAGAAGGGCCCATTTCTTTCCACTGACTAAAGAAAGACCAGATTACATGCAGATAATTTATGCAAGAGATGTCTAAGGCTTTACATATGTATCTCAAACAACTTGTATCTGATACATAACCAGCAATATTTATACTTCTCAGTAAATATACTCTGCACAGTATATTGTCGCGAGAGGTCGTGGAGCTGCCTTTTCTGTAGCTCTCGACAGCTGAACATGGATACTAACGTTTTGAGAGGCTCTTTCCATCAATTATTCAAATAGACAAAATAAGAGTACAGGAATACACCCTGTCACCCTTCCTATCTTGTCTAGTGGCCTATGAGGAACAATAAATGAGTTATGAAGCACTGTAAGTACCACAGAGGAAAGAATTATATATTGTTTATAGTCACTCAGTCATCAATACTTAACCCACCAATGTGAGCCACCTTTTCCTGGAATGAGATTAGAGGGGAACAAGTCATGCCAAATGAATGAAGAGTCATTCTTTACTATTCACATCAGCTTTCCCCTGGTGGGGTCTTAACAGAACACGATGATGAAGAAGACAAGAAAGGGAACACATTCACACACGTTATTCACTTGCACCGTACCTGGGCACTACCATATAAAAAATTTGAAACATAAAAATGAATTTGTGGTACCTGAGATCTTAAGGCTACCATAGCACACAAAAAAGCGCTTGAAGAACTACAGCTCTGAAGCCTTGCGGCTATGCAGGAGATATGCAGGTTACATGCACTAAATGTGGTCTCTCATGTATCTTAAGCTAAGTAAACACTTCGGGTAAGCCCCATTCATTGGATAGCAAAAGTGTTTGAACTAATCACTGAAGAAAGTGTGAAATGTTTTCAAATGGATGAGGGAGAGAGAGAGCAGACAGTGATTCATCAGTATTTACCAAACAGATGTCAGTGTGATTCTCTAATAAAAGTCAAGTGTCAGATCAGTAACTTCAGGATCTTTCTTTTTAAAACATAATGTTTTATCCAAAGCCTCTGATTTAGTGTGCCATACCACTACCTGTTGTCTTGGAAGGTTTATCAGAGGGTGAGACATGGTAAGGCTATGGTGGTGAAAAGGTGGTGAGACTTTGTATTTGCTCTCATTAAAAAAAAAAAAAAATAGAGTGCAATGAAGGTTGTACATGTGTTTCCTGCATATATCAAGAGTTTCACCCATGTGTGCTTCAGTTGCAGCATCAAGCATTCATATTGACAATGAACAGATTGTGCTTGTCTATGCCTGTTATCACCTCCAAGCTTCTAGGAACTAGCATAATAGCTCTACAGAAACAGGCGGAAAAAGGGAAAAAAAAAGGATACTATTGACACCAGTTTGTTATGTTAACAATGAGCAACTTGGGGAAAATGTCGAAGTGCAAGATTTGGTTTTTTTTTTTGTGAACTGCACATTGATTATATTAGAATTAAGGAAAGAAATAGGAGGGAGGCAGAAAGGAAACAGGTGACAGGAAAGGAAGATACATAAGATCCATCTAAAAAGTGAGAAAGATGAATAAAGAAATTGGAGAGGAGAGATACTGTAATACAGAAGTGAGAGAAAAGATGAATGCTGTTACTAGCTGCTGCAATGTGGCCAAGCTACAACTAGTCACCGTTTCAAATATCTGTAGTAGCTACTGCCTAATGCTGAACTGCTTTGCATTTGCTATTGCTCCAGCCAAGCCACAGCTGAAAGAAAAGCAAAACGTATAGATGTGTACGTGTGGCAGACAAGAAGGCTAATACTAATTTGCAGTGGAGGAGAAATACAGCAAAATGTTGTATTATATATATACATAAAGTATAAAATATAAATTCTAAAGTATAAAGGCTAGAGGATAAAGGACAAAACACAAAGCAAACACCTATGAGTTTACAGTACATAAAGAACTCAACTTATAGACTGAGAACCTAAGTTTTGGTGTCTACACATAGATATCTTCATGAGGACTAGGTTACAGTTAATGAAGCTCGATTTAGTTGGCTAAACATTAACATGTCATACTGCTTGAGAAGCTGTAGAGTGGATAAGACACTGCACAAGGATAACAGACATGACATAAGACCTAAAGACTTGTACCCTATTGAACCAGCATCTAAAGCTCACACAGGATATACGAGGACATCCATGACCTATTAATTTAACTGTAAAGCAAATACCAACTTTTGGGCATTGCACAACTCTCTTGATGCCACTGCACTGATTAGCTCTTCACTGGCTCTAACAGGTGCTTTGACGTCTGGCTCGTATGGAATTAGCTACATGGAGACACTTACATTTAGGCATCTTCATCTACAATTTCACAGAATTATGCTCATAGAACTTGATTCAATGCTTCAGTGTAGGATCCTAGTGATATCTGAAGTGTCCCAAGGACACTCAAGCCAGCAGCTAGGAGGTCACAGGTCTCCCACAGAGCCTGTGTTACATCTATTAGCACTGCGTGGGTACCTTGAATACTTTAGACACATCAAATGGCACTGGATTTCTGTGTTTAAATGACTGAGTAGAGCAAAAAAACATTTTATCTATTTGGATCATTAAAACAGTGACCAATACTACAGCAGTATGCTATGTCACAGTCTTCTATTTACCTCATGGTAGTCCTGCAACTTAATGAGAATCTGTTACTTTTGTTGTTTTCCAGATGGGGACAGAAAAGAAGTCTCACTTCTTACTTAATTCCCTTTGTCTCTTGTATCCTTTTAGTCAGATACTTCTGAAGGAACAGAACCAACCAAAAAAGGCTGGAAACAAGGAGTATGGGAAACTTTGGGTTGTCTGAATCACAGCATCACAGAGCAGAGCAAATTTTAGAGCAATCACCCTGGCACATTTTGCCTAGTCACTTTTTTCCTTCTGGATTTAGATAGCATACAAAGTGCTGTACATATAAAGCACCATACGTAACTGCATTGAAGAAAGAAAATGAAGAACAACTGAGGATCAAAAGCAACGCAATCTGAAGACTGTGAAGAATCGTAAATCGCTGATTACGATTATTTTGCCCAATTATTAGATGTGAACTGAAATTAAGTTCATTTATTCCAGAGCACTACGTGTACATGCATTACTGATACGGATAATGCGCACACACAGAGCAAGTATTCTGTGCCGAGGTGTTCCCATCCTTGCTGACCATCCCTGGCTGTGCTCTGACTCCACACAAGCCTCAGCGCTGAATGCACACTCTAGTCCAAAATGCTTTGCTTTCCTTTGGAGGAAAACCAAAGCACAGAGGTAAACATGTTGCTCTAGTATCTAACATGACCCACGGACACAGCTACAGTACACAGCTTTTGACAGACATTCACTGCAAAACGTTGTTTACCAAATGCTTGAATACTTATATACATCTATGGTATACATAAATAACAACGTACAGGATTGGCCCTATTGAGACGCTTTTGTTTTGCAGACATCCAGGAAGAGAAAATAAAGTCTGGAAAGCTTATTTTTGGACATCAACAAATTGAGCTGCTTACGTGTTCATACAGAAAAAAAGGTATCCCATGGCACTGAATTATTGCAATCTGCTTGTTGGCTGGATAAAAGGATGCAGTTTTATTTATCTAGAAGGTCCAAGCTATTTCAGTTGGAATTTTTTAAACTAGTAATTAATTAAATGCATTCTCAAGGTGTTCTGCTACCAAGTATTCTAAAAGATGTTTGTAAATAGATGTTTGCTCTAAGAGTAAGATATGAAAAAATTGTGAGATTAAAGATAATGTTAATCTAGAAATTACAGCAGTTATATTTTCAGTAAAAAATAATACTTTATTATTTTAAGACTGGTTAAGAAAGGAAAATGCAAAGTAAATAGAACATGATATTAAAGCCTCTTTGAAGCCTTTCAAAGATGACATCTTTTACATGAATTGGCAATCTTCTTCTGCCTTGTCAAAGTGATTATGAATATGAAAAGAGTAGGGAAATTCTAACAAGACATTACTCTGTGAGAATACTTTGAATGTAGCAAAACAACTCTGTTGTATATAAAAAATGTTACCAGTTTTGCTTCTTAATTTATTATAAAGCAATATGTGACTTTTTTGCTACATTTTTTAATGGTAAACATTGGCCAAAAATCAAAAAAGGTGGCCAAACTGGGATTTAATCTTAATCTTATACTTAATTTTAAACTTTAGGACACAATTTCTTCCCATCATCAAAGCAGTTTTAAGGATATAACATCACAGCTGTTAACCAGTGCACAGCAACTTCAGAAAATGAGGGCAGGTAATTTTGTGCCATTCAGTCAAAAAGGGAAGTTCCCAGTGCACTAGTAGCTATAATAGAAGTTTCCACATGGTAATAAAGCCAAAAAAATAGCCTTTTATAATAGTGCTAAGGGATTTTAAAAGTGCTAAAATACTTCTACTTAAAGCTTTAGATAAATTTCAGCCACCCTGTCCATGCCCAAATGCCTTCCCAGGTAGTAGTGACTTAGTCTAGAGCCAGTAATGGGAAGAAGAGGCATGGAAGAAGCAATGGCAGAGACTTGTCACCTGAAGGCTGATCAGTGTAGGCTGATTCCTCCACACGGTACAATGTGATGAAAAGAGACAGACTCTCTTAGCTTTGAAAACAGTTCAGCTCTTTACTGTGGTATGACACCCGAGCTCAAAATCTCTGCTCTTTAGCATTGCCACAGCTGAGTTCCTTCTGGATTCAGAGCTAGAATGATCTGTTCTGAGGGTCTCTCTCTCATTGCTTGTTCTATCATGCAGACACGTTTCCTACACTGGCTGAATAACCAGCATCAATTACTGGCAACATCTATACCTCCAATGCTGTCTCCAAGGCAGCAAACAGAAACAACCTGGCTTACTTTATGAACAGGGACTTGGAGCAGATGAAGATGGTTTGACTGTAAGTTCACATTGAAAAGAACACTTTAAGCAGGAGGATTAACTTGGGTCAACATACATTATCACAGAGCAATTTTCACTTCCTATCATGTTGGTTAAATACTATTTTTTCGGAATGGAAAACAGCACAGATGTCTTGCACTCCTTTACTTTTCATAGTTACTTCTTCAGAACTTTTCAACAGACCTGATCCCAGCACACACGGAGGTCATCAAGCTGTTGCTGTTGCCCCAAAAGGCTTTTAACTAGCACCATCTTTACAGAGGAGAATTCAAACCACCAAACTACTGTACTCGTCTCCTAAGCAGCAAAGTATTGCAGAAAGAGCCACTACATAAACAGGAGAGCCAAACCCTGCTAAAGCAAGTCTCCAAGGACCAATGGGCTCAGTGAAATTATCATGTACTTCTAAAGAATCTTCTCTCTAAATCTGGCTGATAGTCACTTTATATGTTACCTGGCATTTCCCCATTTCAAAAGGCGGAATGGTACTTACTTAAGGATCTCATAGGGAAAAATGATGTTTTCAGGACACTTTAAAAATTAAAATAGCTATATAGGTTTGCCAGCCTCCCAGCTGGGTTGTGGGCACACTGACTGAGAGGATTTTGGTTGCTGTGGACTGTGCATATATATTCTCAGTTTCAGTTTTGTTTCATTAGCTCCTTAATAAAATGTGTGGCTGTAGAATACCAGAGTAATCTAGGAGATACATATATTTGCACAGGAAAAATGTTGCTTTTATTTCAAGCTTAGAAAGGTGTCTGTTTACAGCAAAGGGCAGATCCTAGGAATATAAACACTGGCTGATTTTTTTTTTTCCTTTTTCTCTTTTTTTTTCCCCTAAGCCAAGTAGAGAGAGAAGATAGTTTTCAAGCTTATCCACTGAAGCCTAAAGGGGCTCATTCAGTACAGCTGAGTATCTGATAAACAGATAATCTAGTTCTGATTATAGACTGCTAATATTACTGTTGGATGGACATGATACCAACTTGTCAAAACACAAGCCAAACTTCTTTCTGTTGAATGGCTACAGATGCCACTCTTGTACAGAAAGTATATTCCAGCACTGAAAAGCACTCTGGCTATTGAGCTGCATGAGACAGCACAGCTGCACTAGCAGTGCTATGTCACACAGTGCTGTGTTTTTGTTAACATATATGCAACTTACAGGGAGAAAAACAGTTTCTGACAACAGGACATGCAACCAGTCCATAGTTGTAGCTACATTTTTCCAGTACACATATAAGCTTCTCTGTGTTGTCTGCCTGTCATCTGTAGCTTTCAAAACACTGTGCAAATGATAATGAGAAAATATTAAGAAATTAAAATGCATTCAGCCAAATTAAAGTATACATACATGGTACTACGGTCCATGAGCGATTCTTCTGGATATTTGCCTCCTGCTGTGCAATGGTGGTAGCATTAGGTTCAGCCTGGTAAGAACACAGAGCTTCCCACTCTTTCTCCAGACGATTCTTGTTTTTCAGATGATCTTCCATGTAAGACTGGAATTAAAAGAATACTGTATTAACCAATGACTTAGCTAGGCTCAAAGCTAAGCTAAAAGGATGTATCTCAGGGTGAAAGCACAGGAATCCTGAGCTTTGAGGACAAAACACACTTGGTCTTATCGTTAATTCATTCATTTTGTAGAGTTATCTTCAAGATTATTTGTGCTATACAAAATGAGAATCCTAACATATACCAGTGCTAACAGAGAAGAAATGCTTGGAACTCCCAGCTACTGAGCTGCAGGAAAAAAACTATTTCTGCTTCAGTGCCTAGAAAATGTAAGCCCAAACGACTCTTTCATCAGGCAACAGAAAAGAAACAAAACCCCATTGCTGAAAATTACTTAGTACAACAACAGCTCACATCAAACTAAAGGCTTTTAAAAGTAAAGTTCAAGCATACATGCAAGTCACAACAGTGATACAGCTTGCTGAGGAGAATGAAAAAATGCCAGACTGAAGTGTCATGGCTCAAGTACCGGGTCACTAGGAACTCATCCTGCACATGGACTGGCACAGAGAGGGCCCTGAACTGAGAAGGTGTTGGTAATTAAGGTATGTCGTGAAAGATTGCACCTGGCTTTCAGTAAAGTCAACAGTGTTAGGAGAAGCACCACCAAGAAAAATTAATGGGCTGTGGCAGGAATGATGGCCCATCAGAATATTCTGGTGCAGGTCTTAAGTTTTTGCAGATATCCCAAAGCTAGAGATTCAGTACAGCAGTGGATCAGGAATCCAGTTCCAAAGGCATGTCAAAACTGAACTAAAACCATATTCCTTCACCCCATGGACCTGAAAATCATTCAAGTAGGTGAGGGGAAGAGAGCAGAAAGAAGGAAAAAAGGGTGGGAAAAAATAGAAATCTTCCCTTCCTTTAACATGAAAATTAAGAAAGTGATCACCTGGTACTGTAAGCCTGCTTCTACAGCCAAACTACCCTTCAGAGCCTGTCATCTTCTCCTACAGTAACCAACAGAAGAATCTCTCATTACATTTTGTTCACATTTGTAAATTAAATTCCACACTACCTTTACAAGGTAGATTGACGTTAACATCCTTAAACATTAAAAAAGGGACAGACTGTTTAGGGGTCAAGTTCATGGTCTGAACAGGGACTGGGAGCAGAGCTGTGGGTGCCTAACATCAGTCAGAGTGGTTCCTGCTGGAGCACTCACTAATACAGCCCAACCTGTAGCGACACTTGTCTAGAAAAACCTCCTGGAAAGCGACACTTGTCTAGAAAAACCTCCTGGAAAGGATTCACTGAAAAGTATTAAAAAGCAGTTTAACTGCTTGGACAATCTTTTCCATATACAATCTCTGTTATGTTGAACAGTTCTTCCTAAACATGCTTTAAAGGAGAAAGCTCTCCTGCCTTCTCAGCAGGTTTAACAGAAGGTGGAAAAAGCTTGCAGCTTGTCTTCCACCAAATGGGAGCTCTGCTAAAGCTGCTGCTCCACCGTGCTCCCAGCCGAGCGGCAGAGCAGGATACTGCTCCCTCCTGCAGCTTGAATGGCTTTTCAGTTTCAGAAGAGCCCCTGACACACACCTTTGTTTTGCAGAGGGTTTGCTGGGTGCGTGCGTCTTTACACGACGTTTGTAAATCAAACCTGGTCCTGAAAAGCCACTCAAGCAGTGGTGCTTCCAGAAAGGATATCTTTAAGGACACAGAAATACATTGTATTTGAAGAAAGGTTTCTAAAGGATGTAAAAAATAGTGGTGGCCTAGATACAATCAAAACACCTACTGCTTGATTACTTCTTTTCTATAATGAAGGAAAAAGCATCACAATGGACAGAACTGTGACCTGACGGACAGCGAGCTGAGAGAGCTGCATGGCCCCATGGTATATCAGGGGAGCAGGTCAGCTAACATGTTCCTGGTCTTACCCTGCAAGTTAAAGGGAGGGAACTATCCTCTGATAGTTTGTTTGTCCTTGCCAAAAGGCTGTTGCTACTGGGGAAAGGAAGGAGGCTAAGGATTCTGTTCTTTTCTAGTAAATCTGTGCCTGGATGTGTATACTGAGCATAAAAAATAATAATCCCTCTTGAGCAGAGACTAGTTGGTATATAACAGTTTTTATAAGGCAAAAGGAAAAATCAGTGAAATCTTGGAATATCACTGAGCCAAGACTTCTGGCTTCAGAGAAGCTGCTTAGCATGCAGCAGGCAGAGATCAAGCACTCAAGGACCAGCCCATAGCATCTTCCCATTTTAAATTAGTTTTATAATCTGATTCATTTTGAGTCATCCCAAATGTCCCATGGACTTCAGGGACATTTTATGCAGATATACAAATCTGCCAACTTTGAATCTTTCCAAAATACCGTGAGAGCCATGAAGCTGTAGGAAAAGGGCCATGAATATTTGATTCCTTGGGCTGTATCTAGCAAGGAGCTTCCCATCAGCTTCAACTTGTCTATTTGATGATTTCAAGGATTGTGTTTTAAAAAGAACATTTACTTTCTTTTAAAATCATCAAATGTGACACAGTTTAGGTAATTTATTGCTTTTAGTGCACCTGTATTTTTAAATAACTGATCTCACTTTAGAAAGAAATACTCTTTTTACTTTTACCTTCCTTTTTCAGGGAATCCTGAGTGTAAAGAGAAATGAATGTTCCAATGAAAACATGCTGAAATCTTTCAGCAGACAACCACTTTTCACATAGTTTCAACACCTGCATCACATAGATCAGATTCACATGGCACTTCCTGACAGACAAAAAGGCGTTTGACTATTTTAACAGACCCATGGAAGACTCTGCATGATATGAACATCTGCTTTACACACGTTTAAAAAAGCTACCGAGAAAGATGCTTGTTTTAAAACATTCAGGAGTCAGAGAGTTCCCTCAGAGTTAAGTAATCTTTCATTTACAGTCCTTCAGAGACACTAAGCTCATCCCCCCATTTTGCTAAACAGAAGCTTAGTGATTTTGAAACACTCTCTTGGGAGCTGCTGGATGTACATTAAATTGAGTGGAACTTCTGATATTTTAGAGATTGTACATCTCCCCAAACCCACTCCCTAATTAGGATGTCTTCATGAGATTCTGCAGCATTTGTCTGGAACAACAGAAATTCATTACCAACATCTCAAAAGCACATCATTTTCCTTGTCCCTGAGCAGCAGGTAAAATAAATAAAAGGTTGTCACCACCATTACTGTAATGCTCCTCAAAAAGTGCTAAAAAGAGTAGAGTTCTGGTCTCACAAATATGTCCACAGCAAGGCAAGTCCTGCAATCCCAAGTATATGCTATTACCTAAAGAAACGCTGTCTGGTTGGATGGAACTCTTGATGTACCTTAAATGTCATTAAATCTTAATTTTCCTTCCACAGTGCCTCACCTGCAAGGCCAATTGGTAGCCAAATTAATACTTTTTCTTGTATCCACAGATGAGATACTCTTGCTACAAAATGTGTTATGGGGAAAAGGAGGATGCATTGACATTATGGAGAGGAGGGATTGTTGTAGAATCTATTATTATTGTATGAGATGTGCCAGTCCCAAGGCAAAAGATGAGCTTTCAGCCAGAGGATGAAAAACTGTCCCAGGGATAATAAATCTCTAGCTAACAGAATCAGTGCCAGTGGTAGATACTCAGTGTGCTTGAACACAGACACAAAGACAGAGCACAACAGCCTGGCTTGACTTTGGTAAGCTTCCCAAGTGCTCCGTTGATGTTGCAATATGGTGCCAAACCATTTTGTTTTCCTGTACTTTTTTCTTTACTCAGTGAGTGGCATCCAGTGCACGCTCTGTGACTAAGATAGGTTAACAAATATAATAATTAAATTCTAATTTTCTGGTCAATCTCCAAACACCTTCTTATGAGACAGTATGGTTTGCACCTGTCAAGATACTAGTTTTAAAAACATCTATTTTATTAGCTTGACGTTCAGCTATTACAAAAAGCAATTATTTTTGACAACATATTTCCAATACGGTACTTTTTTAGACACTCTTTTCACCCTCAAAGATGTCTCTTTTAATGAAAAGATAGGCAACTGTTAAATCGACAGACCTTCACGGGTCTAATTGGTCTCAAATGTCAGCTAAAGAAGTGGATGGGACATTATCTTAATCCTTGTGAGTGGTGCCCATTCAAATGTACACCTTGCACCTAACGGTGTGAGAGGCACTGCTTTCAAATTGCTGCCACTTTTTGCACAGCTTCAGAAGGCCGGGCAGTGCCATGGTGCTTCACTGGGTTCCTCAGAAGGTATCTGGGGAGGAAAGAATTTCCTTAGCTTTTAGGCAGAAAATTGTATACTACATGACCACACTTAAAACAACTTTTTTTGTTATTATCTCCAACTGACAAGTAAAAGGGTGGGTTTTTTATGCCTTTGTTCCTTGCTGTCTTGTGCGCTACTTTGTTCTGGCACAGGACACTAAAATATTTTTGCTATTCTGCTTAAACGTCTTTGTTTTCTTCACTATATACTGCATTGACTACACGTAAGAGTAATACTTTTCAGCATAAATCCAACTAACTGTCAACACCACACATGACCTTCTCCTTCCTTTTTCTGGCTTAATATCTTGTCATTAGTGGCATCACAGTAAATTTCTCTATTCCCACTCATATTACTCGCAGTGCTATAGAATATAGTGACAGAGCAAGCCTATCTGATTACCCATTTCCAGGCCTTCAAGTAGTTTCATTTCTTGTACTTCACCACAAAGTTTTTATATTTTAACATTTAGTTGCCCTATATCTAAAGTAGAAGCCTAAAACACAGTTCATGACTATTTCTCAAGACACTGAGAACCATACATTGTATTAATGGAAATACTCAAATATCTTCAATAAGGAACAGTAGTCCTCATTTGAGATACCTTTTTCATAGGGATGCCAACCGTATTGCTTTCCTATTGCAAATTGAATTTGCTACTCATTGTCACCAATGCATTTATTTCAGCTGTAGTCTACTTACACAGAATATTGCTGTTCTACATAATTTCCACTTGTATATATTTCAGTGTCTTCACCGATGATGAATTATAGGCTCTATGCAAACTATAGACTTTTTGTGACTCTTTTCTTCAAAGATAATTTAACTTTATTTCTGATATGTGTTTTCAGGTCTAAGGTTTTCAAACTTTTGAATTACTCCTATTTCATCACTTCCGTGCAGAACTTTGCACTGTGATACCACATGTAAAAGTCACTGTCGTTTCCATCCGGTTCCAGATCATTATTTAAAAAGTGAAACATAACTGGACCTAGCAGCAATTCCTGTACTCTGCCAGACACGTCCATACATATCTTTTGATCATTACTTTTTTTATATCACCCTTTAGTCACATTTCAATCCACATAATTGTTTTCTAAAATTGACATTAATTTTTCAATTAACTATTCATGAGACAGCTTCAAGTATTTATTAAAATCTGGATATATTACATCTGTTGCTTTCACTTCATCTACTGGTTTTGTAGTTTTAGTTAAATAAAAAGCAATCAAGTTTGTCCAGGCAAGATTTTTTCTTTATAAGACTATGCACATTCTTACTCATTGTACAGATAGCCAATGGAAAGGATGGAGATGACTAGCAAGCATACAGAGGAAAGATGCCAGCCTTCCCTACCCTCTTGAATGAGGCCCTCACACTTATGTCCCTTTTATGCCCTTGAAAAATCTCTCATTAGGTAATCAGCATTTTTTTTTCAGTATGTGCTCCGTTATTTTCTAGGGCTAGAGTCTGGACTCAGGGAATATCAGCAAAGGTTCATTTCTCTTCTCCCTCTCTCCTTCTCCTCACTCCTCTGATTATTACTTTATTATTTTATTTTAGTGCACCCATACTTAGCTCTGCTCAAATAAAGTTGAGAAAAGTGTCATGATTAGAATCCTGAACTGTATTCAGACCACGCAGAGCACCACTATGTTTCTTTCCATTTTCTAAGCATTCCTCCCATCTCCTAACAGCATTTCACAGTAATAATGAAGTTACTTTGGGCTCTTCCTTGTTTGCAGAAGGTTGGTCTTTCTCTCTGAGCTGCCATGGTGTTCCTACAGAGACCAAAGGCCAGGAGCTCATCACGTGTTTCCGTGAAGAACACTCTCGGTGCTGCCCCATGCAGAAGAAAACACAGGAGCAGAGCCAAACTATGCCCATATCTTTCCTACCTTTCTCCTTAACAAAGCAAACCTTATGTACAGAGAAGATGCACTGTCTCAACCAATTTAAGTTTGTTGAAATAACATGTTAAGAAAACCAGTTTTCTCCAGTATTTATAGTTCTATTGAAGCACCACAGATGTTCCTGATGCTCTGATCCAACCAGCTCACAATAATGCAGGGCCTACAGCTGTTACCAAGAGCAGCTCCATCTCTGCAATGCCACTCCATAGCTGTTGCTAAAAGCACTAGCTTCAGTCCTAACATGGCAAATCAAGTTCTTATTATTAACTGTAGAGAAATGTGACATTATTGGACTAGTTACTTTGAGTTTATATAGATATATATAAAAATAAAAATTATCTTGTAGTAAGTCATTGTCAATATCTCTCAGAACCTCTATCTGGAAGAAATCTCAGTAATGTAAAGTCTGGCTATAACGTCTGACATACAATCCTGGGGAGAGTTCTGCATCCACTACTATCAATGGCAACACTCCTGACTTTACTGGAGCCAGGATTTCATCAACTGATTAGTCAGTCATTTCAGGCTGAAGTCTCCTTTCTTTAACTTGTCCTGTGCCATCCCAGATCTCCTGATCTTATCAGCAAGAACTGTCTAAGGTAAACACAACTGAAAAAATCTAGGAAATAAAAACCTGGGAATTTGTATTTTGTCTATACAAATACACTGAGAAATTGTCAACATACTGAGAAATTATTTTTCCTCCTTGGTGTTTGCAGACATATTACTACTACAATGTGTTTTGATCTTATTTTTCTCCTATTTCTCAGCACCTGATTACAAAAGTGAAAAGAGTAGTTTTGAAGCTTCTTCAATTAAGTATTGAGAACTACTATGAAGCTTTACTAGCAATTTGGCATAAAACACTACTAATATCATACATAATGTGGTAGATGATGAAGGAAAACTACAAAAAAACCAGAAGAGAATTCTCTGACAAAGCAACTATTCAGCCTGGTTGTGAAGATGGTTTCAAGTGGGTTATATTATCTGGAAATAAATTAACTTCCATGGTAATGTCAGCCAAGAATAAAAAATTACATTCCATAGTTCAAATTTTATTTTTAGAAGTAAAGTTTATTGTAAACAACTATGCACGTACACAGAGAGCAGTTGTGATTTAAGCATGCGATCTAAAATAATTTTCTATGATTGTCCTTGTGTTTCTAGAGAAGCATCATCTTTGCATGATCAGTGTATGGCATTATATTCCAGATTAGACTATTGTTTAACTTTTGCAAGAATGACTATAATTCATAAGTACATTAAATGGCAACTTATATGCTGTTTACCTAAATTAATATACCCTTGATGTAGCATATATCATTGCCTCCTCTCTCTTAATGCTCTGATAATAGAGTTTTGTAACTTCTAAAAGGATTACTTCAATCCAATCAGCAGGTGCTGGGATCAGTGTGTGTCAGACAAACACTCCCTAATCCCTTTTGTTACAGCTCCCAGCTGCCAAAGGTGCTCAATGAAATCCCAAAGAAATGGCTGGATACAACCTGGTGTGGACTGACGCAGGTTTTCAGCTCTGGAAGAAATACTAGAAATACTAGAAAATGCATGTGCTGCTAAACATTTTTTGAACTGAAATGATGGAGGCAGGTATGCTTTTGAAAAGAAATTAGTAGCTAAGAAATTAAACATTAAAAAAAATCAGAATGTTTAATTATGAAATATTTACTCCACCTGGCTCTCTAAATATAGCAGAAGATAAAGAAATTCACTCTACAAAGGATCCCGTCTTAAGGATTATCACCTACTTAATGGTGTCTTCTAGGTCTTAAAATACAACCACCTTCATCTCCTCCTCCTTAGCCCCTTGCTTGAAATCTAAATTATGCCTATGAAGTTTCACCCCTGCAATTACTTTGCTTTAAATAAACCTCAACAAAAAGGAGAAGATGATTACCATAAAAGGAATATAATTTGCTCCCTTACAGTCTCTGTAGTTCTATAGCTCCTTCTGTCCAACTGTCTGAAAGTACTCACATTACTTGTGCAGAGGAGCAAGCATCTTTGCCATTTCACAGGTGGGAAATGAAAGGCCAGAAACACCGAAGTGAATTTGTGAGGATAACAGAATATGCTCCTAAAAGTCTTATTTTGGAAGGAAATTCCGAAGTCGGTGTTCTTGACCACTGTTTCCCCTTTTCCCAGGATCATGTTTATAGATGGGGCTAAAAGTCATGTAACCTTAATGAATCCATATCCAATAACATTTTTGTAATTAGAGAATATCAAATGTTATGACTCTAAAGGAATTGGAGCAGGTTTCCGTTTGGGGTTTTTGTTTAGAAGTGCAGGGTTTAAGTAGCTGATGAGTAGAGGAATTCAATTTATGCATATGCTAGATTCTGTTTATACAAAGACATGCCAAACAAAATAATAAAGATTTAAAAGATGAATTAGCCAAAACAAGTTTCCAGGATTTCTGTACTTCTTATGGTAGATCTCACAAGACAGATATTAAATAATAACTAAAGTGTAAATAAAGGAAGCATGCTATTTCAAAAAATGCAGGGCTAAACCTCTTAGCCAAATGCAGCTATTTCACAGCATGGGATACGTTGCGACATTTCTTAAAACCAAAAATAAAATAAAAAAAACCCCAAACAACCAACCCCAAGCCTCCCCATTAAAGATAACTCTGCAGTATAGGAACCAACGCCAAGGACAGTGTCAGTTGAATTCGTCAACTGAGACATTTTGGGAAGCAGCTCTGGTGGCTTTGTTAAAACGCAAAACTGCAAGCTACACAACTGAATAAAAAGTAGCAGAAAAAAAATGCAAGAAAAGGTAAAAACCAAGTCTTTCAATTTTTTGTGATAAATATTGACACCCAATTCCATTCTCACAGGAAACTGCTATTTTCTTCTTACACATTAGATCTATTTTTCAGATGATCCATTCTTCGCATCTCATTTTTTTTACTAATTGAGCACCATACCACAATCCCAGACATATTTGTGATTAATTTATATGCCTGTTAATGTTGTATGTCTGAAACGAAAACTTAAAAAATATATTACTACACATTAGTTATGGAGCTGAAAACACAAACCCAAATTCCTTGCCTTCTTCCTCTCCATATCTCACTAACTCAATTAAGGATCTAAATTTGTGCTCCTGGTTGGGTACTGTATTTACACATTTAGATTTTAATGAATTGAAGCCCGTGTTTCTTTCAAGAGCACTTGTATAGTCATCTTAATTTACTATATAAAAAAATTATGAAGACATAAATATAGCATTCTGAAAACGTCATATTTAAAAATAATCATCTCTTCAAGTGTGGTCACGTTCTTCAGAGATAATGAGACTAGGAAAAAATCAGGTAACCATGACCAAGTACATCAAAGTGATACAGTACCTGACGTGATTTATAGGTAGCTTGGAAAATTATGCCTCTGCTAGACAGTGGCCATCTTGAGGGTAGAAAGGCAAATATTATCTCTACAGACATAACAGCCTTGCTAGAGCAAAGGGCTATGTAGTAATACTCTTACTACTGCTCTTGAATACATGAATAAAAAGAAAAGGTGCTTCTCTAGGAGCAAATATGACTTACAAAGCAAAGCCCTTCTGCTTTTCCATTATTTTTTTTTTGCTGTGACTCATTGGTTTTCTTGGGTTTTTTTTTGGGAGTGGGGCAAGGGAGCAGAGGGGGTGGGGAAAGGGTATCAAAATAGTTTGTACACACACACACACAAAGGTTTATGGGAAAATGGAGAATATGCTATACGAAATCCTAGAAGACTTGCAATCCACGCTGTAACCACAGCCTAGCAGCAGAACACGCACAAGCACAAGTGAACATATGCCCACCTGTGAGAAAAAGCAGGGAAAGCACAGACTGGATAATCAGCCTCTTCCTCGGAAACTCCCCTAACAGTCAGAGACAAGAAACTTCAGACTCCACAAATGTCTGCAAGGCTCAAATCCTCACACTCAAGACCATGTGGAACCGTATCCCCAACCTTGTAAGTTCCACATTTGCACATTTCAAACTGCAGATAAGCAACTCAATTAGAGTAACTGCCAGTGAGGACAGTAAGCAGTGAAGAAACTCTTCTTCCACAGAAGCATTTTCAGGGCTTAATGAGGATCACTGTGGAAGAAGACATGCCTGACTTCTGCCCTGTCCCTTCCATGTCACATTCGCAGCCACATGAGACCAAAATGCAGCAGGAAACTGAGCAATGCTGGCCATGAGACATATGCAACTGGCATCTACCCCGCTCCCAGATCTAGAGGAAAGATTTTTTTAGGTAACCTTTTATCTGTGCTGGGATTTTCAGCTGATGCTGGCTTACCTCAGTGATTCTCAAATGCTCAAATATTTTTTCTCATGAAAGCATACAAAAAGGATTGTGAAGTGATGGTAGAAAAGCTTTAGAAGTGCGTAAGCTGAAGACATCCTATCTACTCCGGGGACTCTTGAGTTTCCATGGAAGCCAGTAAGGGATAACACTTTAAAGAATTTTGAGAACACTGGCCTAATCCACAGATGAGAATATTTGAAGTGACACCAGGCAAAATAAGAACAAGGGAAAGACAATGTGAAAGAGGACAGAAAAAGAAGCCAAGAACAGACTGTAGGGGTCAACAAATAAGTGAAATGATGAAAGATGACACTTTACTGCAAAGAAAGAAAATCAGAAACACAACGACCAGAACACAGCAAAAGAAGAAAAGTCTATGGGAAGAACTGAATTTTGGTCATAACTGGTAACTGTCAACATCTCCTTGTGTGCTGTTTCTTTTCCTTGGAACACTTCCCTTCACATACTGAAACAAGGAGAAAACATTGAGAGAGTGACAGCAGTAGTTTTGAGTAGACAGTATAAGTACAGCTTAAGTTTACTGCTAAACAGAAGGAAAAAGCAACATAACCTAAAATTCCGTGCATGTGCATGTGTGTGATGGGTAATGATCTATCAGATTGGGAATGTATTCTTGTGGAAAACTGTTATCAGTTCAGAAGAGCCTCAAAAAATGAATAAATGGCATTCTTTTTCACCACAGAGAAAACTAACTACAGACTGCACATCCTCAGTTTGGTTTTCACAAGCTTTTCCAGTGTGTATTTACTATCTTCCAGCCACATGGGGAATAGTTTACTCTTAGATAATGAGTACAAAACTTAACTCACAGAACCAAATCTGACAAACCCAGGTGAAAAACTCCATTATACTTTCAAGTGTTAAAAAAGACTGAGGGACAAATAAGGGCAAAAATATTACCCTTTGATACGATCCTTTTTTTATCAAAGCTAATGTGATTAGCTGTAAGAGTAGAGCACTGGGACACCAGGGAATGGAAGTCTACTCCTGGCTCTGCTTCATGACCTTAGGGTTAGTCTTGGTCAAGACAGTTCCTTGTCTGTGACTGAGCTTCTTGGACTAAAAAGACAGGATAATGATATTGACCTTTAAAAAGAGCTTTGAACCTACTGATCAAAAATGCCGTGTAAGAGTTGGCTTATTATTATTTTGGTTACTGAAGTGAGTTGAAAGGCTCCCAATGACTTTAATCAAAATTTCTTATATCAAGACCCAGAATTCTACCTGAAGGACAAAGTTTCTCAAAATTCATTTGTGAGGATACAGACATGGTAAGTCAAACACTGTTGCACACCCCCAGATACTGATTGACTCCAGCAGAACTTTAAATGACATAAAAGTAATTTGTGGACTTCCAGAAGAAATAACATATTAGACACCATAAGTATATTCACTATATGAATAGCAATTAGACACTATTATAATGCTTCCAATCAAACAGATCTAATAAGACACCAATAGGTGAAGGGAGGCAATGAGGAAAGCAGAAAGTACTTTTCTCAAGCAGGCATCACACATGCCCACCTGAGCAATAGCAGGACATCCCTCCTGCTATGAGTCAGCACTGCTCTGGGGAATTTATCTTGCTGCTTCTCTGTGGTTAATCAAACCAACTCTTCTGGCTGCCTTCCTACTAAAGCAATCAATAAATATCTGCATCAGAAATAGTCCTGCATTTAGAAAAGCTTAAGTTTTGGATTCTGCATTAGCTTCATCCATGACAAATTCCACCTCTCAGCTACACCAGCCTACCACACTGGCATGGAAACTGCCTCTTGCTGTTGTGGTCTAGATGGTTTGTTAGGATTCTCACAGATTAGGAAGAACCTTTGATGTCTTTGGCCTAACACATAATTATAATACATACAAAACATGATTTTATAATAAAAGTGCTTCTTCAGCTACTGTTACTGCATGCTATTTAACAACTGCTGTGTTTAAACTAAAACCCCACTGATTCTGCCTGATGAATGTGCATACGGTCTATGGTGCTTTCTGCTACAATACCACTCTCTCTGCAAGGCTGCTGCAAAGGAACATTTGTAGGACTATAGATACAATGTTAGTTCTGTGATTTTCTGAGGGAAGCCAATGAAGTTCCAACATGCTGTACACAGAGGTAAAGCTTGGAGTAATCTCACGGTAGAGCAGCTGCATGGGAGTTTGCTGTATTGATGGTATCTTTATACAAAGTCCATATATTCACACAAATAATGTCCTAATCAAAGCATTTAAATTATCTCTATTCTGCTGGTAAGAGTTGTCACTGCCAAAGACATGACATCTCTTATATTAGCTTTTTTTTCTATAATGGGACACAGGCAAATTAATGGTGTTCTTTAACATACATCTTCTCCAGGACTCATGTGGCTGAGACCACCGCAATTAAATTTTGTAAATTATCACTTCTTTACTTTTCACCATTTATGTCACTATAGTATATTCACAATTTCCTCAACTTGAGGAGTGAAAGTAGCCTTGTCAGCTTCATTTGCACATTCCTGTAAGAGATGTAAACTGTAAATATTGCAAAGTTTTTAAATACCAAGTAGTTTTTTGTTAACACTTACAAGGTGCATATTATATCCCTACTCACAAATACTTGTCTATACATGGCTGAGGATACCATTGCCGTACATATGGTATTTGTATACAAGGATACATGTGAGTATAAAGCACCTGACTGAATATTCATCTTAAGACACATGACACTAAGAAAAATATATGCAAACTGAAAATATACCACCATTAAAGGGTGTAAGAAGGCCTAGCTAAATATGAAGGAACATTGTTACCAAACGTAATTATCAGCTTCTTCTGTGTCCTAAAAATACCACCGAGATCTAGGGCCTGATTCTGACGGGGCTCCCACCTGCTAATCAGTCATGTGCAGATGCAGCCTTGTTTCAGTTCTCAGATTTTTCTGTTGTAGCTTTTTTGCGTTGCTATCTCAGTAGACATCTTCAGTTTGGTAAGATGGATATCGAGCTACCATCCTGTGACACATTCCAGGAATATGCACACAGAAGCAGCTCGGCATCAGCTCACACATGAACAGCCTTAGCTCCCATAAAATATTCATTCATTTAAAAAATATTTGCACCCTGCTGTCAAACTTAGACAAATTCATACTGAGCTTCAGAAAATAGCTGTTTTAATGGTAAATGATGTTCCAGAAACCTCTTTCAGGCTAAACACTCTCGTCAAAATTATTTTAATAAGAAAGATTAACAATTTCAACATTAGCTGCTAATCCCCTTTCATTTGAAACTGTGCTGATAAAATTCTTTGCTTGTCATTCAAATAGTAAGTAATAATTATAGATTTGGGGCCTCCATCTCTTGCTTCATTAATAGTAAATTGCATGGAAGTCTGAAGCATAAAGTCAGCTTTGATACATCTCAAAATGCAATTTCCATAGCTTTCCTTAGCTATGTACAATTAATTACAGAGTTAATAAGGGGAATATGTTAATGAAAGAGAAATTATTCACTCAGACCACCTGGTCTTATCAAATTTCTTTAATATGTTTCCTTCTTTCTGTGAATTCGGGTGACAGCAAGAACACAAATCATGGTGTGCATTGCTAGTTCTCTAGTATTTTTATTTGCAACCACCTAACATTCACTTAAATTAAATATTAAAAGAATATAAGAACTAGTCAGTACTAAATAACTAACTGCATTTGTTTTCTCAAGTTCAGTACCTTTTTAATTTTAAAACAAAAACCCTTAAACAACTTATAATTGCCAGACTCTCTTCAATGCTCAGAGTATAAATATCATATATCCAATAAGGAGACACTGTCATTTTTTATTTTCTTTGAAGAAATGTGCTACATGTGCACATATTTAATAGAAGAAGTACAGGAATGTGCTTCAATTCACTACACTGACAGCTACTAGATCTTAGTTGCTATTGTGAAGTAGGGTTATTGGATGTTCATGGGAATATTTTATATAGTACAAGCAGCTTGGTCACAAGGAGGCAAACCTTCACATAAATAATCTTAAAAATAATACAGCTGTGATACATAGACAGCAAAATTTTTTTATTTAAAGACACATCAATTCCAGAAACCAACCATCTTCAACAGACATTAATGGATTTACTACTAATCAGACTGAGGACAGAAACATTTTAGGACCTGGATGCCAGCCCTCATAGTCGTTCCAAAATGAAATGGGCAGAAAATAATTCCCAGAGCAATAACAGGTCATGCTTGGAGAAGGTGATGCTTGTGAATGGTTTGTCACCCCTCTCTTCTATTCTCAGTTCAGTGCAATGGTACAGCAAGCAGCCAGAAACAAGAGGCAGCTCATAATTCTCTCCTGCTACGAATAGGGTTTTCTTGGCCAACTGGGCAACCTAAAGCAGCATTAACACAAAACTTTAGGACAAAAGAGTGGGAGAGACATGACAGCCCTCAGGGAGCACTACCAACTAGAAAAAAAATGAATATATATTACTCTAGTTTGAAAGAAGAGTTATACAAAGGATACACACTCATAGTAAAATTATATATTTCATAAAGATATACTGGGAGAGTGATGTAATATTTCAGGGTAGTAACCTTCAACTTAACTGTTTTGACCAAAAAGTAACATAATGCTCCTTCATGGCTTGGAAAATACTATGTCATCCACAAGTGAACTTCACAGATTATTTTAATGTTTATCTCCTTGTTTAAAAATGTTTCCACATCTGTGTCGTGGGTGCATATGCAAAATTTGATCATCACAGAAGCATTCTGTCTGTGTCCTACACATTATATTTTCCAAATACCACCCAAATTCTGATACCTTACTCACAAAATAACTGCTAAAATTCAGGCCTAATCCCCAAAAGAGTTACAGAAATCAGAATAGTATTTTTTTAATCCTGTTCTGAAGATGAGCAGAAACAGACTTTATTGAACTAATGAAGGTATTAAAGTGTCTTCATTACCAAGAGCACCATAACCAGACTGCTTCCATGATGTAGCTCACATGAAGAGAAGGAGCTCTCCAAAATACCACTGGAGTTCTCCTGAGTATCTTAAACTACAACTGGCGTAACAGTGAAAAAATACAGTGCCAGTATGATGTTCCTTCTTTGTAAGTACCAGGAAGCAATTTCCAGTTTTGCCCTGAACTGCTATGTGTTTTCAGAAACTCTGGAGTTGTAGTCCTATTTATCATACATCATTTGATCTTGGCAGTGCACAACATCTTGCAACCTGCCTAAGCCACCTTTTTTTTTATCCATCAGTGACTCAAAACCCACCTTCTTTTCACAACTGAACTCTGCCATCAGCTCAGAAATACTCAATAACAGCTATTACCATCTAGGGCCTCCTGCCTGAGAAGTCTTCCTGAACCACCCTCTTTCCAGTATCCTTTTTCTAGATAGGCATTTCCACCTGTGAGATCCAAAATATGGTTAACTGCCACATCTGCTACAATGCACTATCAACAACTTAATGCATGATGTGAGCATGCAAAATAGGACAAGTAAAGTAAAGAGCACTTCATTACTGACAATCCATTTGGAGCCAGAAGACAAGACCAGTAGCCTACTGGATCACTTCATCTCTGGTTTCTGTCACTAATAAGACTCCCAGAAGCACCTGAGAATATCCCCCAGTAACATCCCGTATCTTCAATCTGAAGTATCAAAACCATGATCTTTTTCATTAAATGACCTCCTAGCATATCTTGCTACTTGCCTCAAATGGTACTTATCTCACCTTGACATTATCTGGATGTTCTCTGAAAAAGGGAAAAACATTCAGAGAAACAGAGATTTCTGTCTGAGCCATGGTAATGATCCTTCCTTTCTTTTGGCACATAGCTGCATAAACTAGTTTAGTATCATCCATTTCTCCCCATGTGTGATTTTAAAATTAGCATACTAGAATATTAATAGGAATGTTTTCTTCATCTTTCTATTAAAAGCCTTAGGGAATAGTATAAGATGGCTAAAAGTGTTCAGCTATAGTAGCTTGAACAAAGCTGGAATAAACACCTCACAGTCAAACAGACCAAGACACAATCACAGAAGTTTGGGGAGTTATTTCTAATCATAAATACATTCGGGAAAAACAATTGACAGGGAAGAATTCAGGGAAAAAAAATATTTTGAAATTAATTTCATACCATGTTCAAAAGGAATGTTTTTCTAGATTTAATACTGACTCTGTTATTTTCTAATGACCATTCAATAAGATTAATACAGAAAAATGGAGGCAACTGAACATGAAACAAAAATCCGTTCATGAATATTTTTTTTCTGAGTTTTATTGATGATGTATGTAGTACATACATTAATTTATAGGATTTATGACTCTGTTAATAGAACTGTTTTCAGCATCTCTCTTACAAGAAACGTTAAGAGATCTGGGTCTGTTTAGCCCAGAGGAGAAGACTGAGAGGGGATCTTATCAATGCTTACAAGCACCTAAAGCCTAAGTGTCAAGAGGATGGGGTCAGTCTATTTTCAGTGGTGCCTGGCATCAGGACAAGGGGCAATGGGCACAAACTGGAACAAAAGAAGTTCTATCTTACAGAGCACTGGAAAAGGCTGCCCAGAGAGGTCGTGGAGTCTCCTCCTTTTTAGATATTCAAAATGCACCTGGATGTGATCCTGTGCAAGCTGCTCTAGGTGAACCTGCTTTGGCATGGGGGTTGGTCTAGATGATCTCCAGTGGTCCCTTCCAACCCCTACTGTTCTGTGATATGCAATGAGATTTTTTGCAGTTTTCTTTGCAGCTTTTCTTTTTTGTTTCTAGATCTCAAGTCCTGCCCTTAAACAAGCCAAGTGTTTCAAAATAAGGTAAACATTTAGGGAGAAAAAAATAATTAAAATGAAGGGTTAAATGCCATTTCATCAGCAGAAAATCTTTCAAAAGGCAACCAGCTCTGCTTGTTCCTAAAAGCATGACAAGTCAGGGAGAGAGGGGTAAAGATTTTCCCATCCAAAGTATATTTATGTCTTTTTGGAATATTGGCTATCTTGTCACCAAGTAATGCAATACACAACAGCCTTTTCCCTTGTGCCTCCTCTTGTCTGTTCGTGATGAAATGGCCTTTAGAGCCAAAGCCTTCTTGGGACTTACATTGTGTGAGATTCCTTCAACTATTTATACTGGCACAGTTGAAAGATAAATTGGGATTTAGATTCACTTAGCACATGTGTAAAGAGTTTATGCATTTAACTAAACTCTAGCACTGATTTGTTTCCCTTCCCGTACGAGGGAGGATTATTTTTCTTTGTTTTCTCAGTTGTAAGCTTCTTTTTAGAGTATTTCTTTTCTTGAAATTCATGAAGAGCTAAAGAGACTTTAATAGTGACAGAAGCAAATTGTGGAAAAGTATTTTAAAACCCACTAAATAATCAAACACACTCTAATTGTGACAAAGATGTTATTTTCTGTACCTACAGTCCTCACCTTTGTCTCTGCTAGCATTAATCACTTCTGTAGCACGTGTCCCCAGGCAGTGCGCTGCACCCACAGACCGTACATCACGCTCTGTGCTCAGGAAATGTTTTGTGTGTATATGGATTAAGCTCAAGGTGGAAAGTACACCTGTCTCTAGCACCGTGCTATCAGTCCTCACATGCTAGACTAAATAAAACTCTCTGTTTATTTAGAAGAGGGTGTTTAGCTGCCTTTTCTTCATGCTTTTATTGCAGTTTTAAGAATAAAATCAAGGGATTTCAGCAAAAATGTGGTGCAGGATTTAACAATTTTTTTTCTTGTTGTAAAGTGTCTTCTATCACACACTCGTTCACATTAAATTAGAAGAAAATCTACAGCAGCTACCCCATTGAGTTCATTTCAAACAGAGTTTATTTTAAAAAATGAGAGTGAGGGAAAATAGCTTAGAAAACAACAAAATGTTACTATGCAGAGACTACAGGATACCAATGTTATCAAAAAATGCAGGTTGAACCTTGGAAACTATTCCCTGCTTGTTACTCTTCCCAGGCCCACATCAGCCCTGCTGCTGATTCAGCACCAAAACTAAACTGGATGCAAAATTCAACATCTTGAGTTTGACTCATCTCCCAGCAGCAGGTCCTGTCCCAGAACTTTCTTTTGACACAAAGTTCTCATACGAAGCCATCCTTCACTTCTTTCTCTGTGTGGGAAGTCCTTTTGTTTTGCAGGCATATTGCCAAAGACAAAGGGATTAAAAGGATATACACCTCCTAGATGCAAGGCCCTAGACTTTAGTCTCTAGTTCATTTGCTCCCAGTGCCTTGCTCAGCCCAGTTAGGAAACTTCGCCTTCTGAAAAGTACAGTATGCACAAACTATGACAGACTATTATTATTTCAAATACATCTAGCAGTTTCATAGCCTCGGGGAGAAGACTCCTCAGACTTCCAGATTAAACAAGTACCGAAGAGGACCTTTTACAAATTCACACTTTCTGAATTCTAATTCATGGGTAATGCTCCAAATTTTGTACGTCTGTCTTTACAAGGAAAAAAAAAAAAAACCAAAACACAGAAAATCGCTTCTGCAAATTCCTTCTCTATATGGTATTCAGATAACAACCTCAAAATGTTATCATCAAAAGCATACACTCCCTTCTTGCAGTGCTGTTCACCATTTAAAAACTCATAAAAGATTATAATTATTTTAACTAAACAAGTCTGGTAATACACGAAGCAGATGTGGATCAAATCTACCCAGCTTCTGGGCTGAATTTGTGCTTCAGCATGAACAAAAGGGCCTCACTTCATCTGAGCTGCAGGCATCCATTGGACAGTGCAGGCATAAAAAGAGGCCTCCCAAGAGGAATACATTCTCTGCTGAATTCTCTGGAGACTTTCATAGCCGCTCACTCACTTCAACTAGGAATGGAATTTATGGACTCAAGTCAACAACACTACTTTGTTAAGTGCCTAAAATATAGGTATAAATTGGGATCCCAAGTCAGGGAGACTAAATCTCTCCTGAACACCTTCAGATCACCCCAATTTTCTTGCTGAACTGCAAAGGGAAGTGTTTCATTTTATTATAAGGACTTCTCTTGGCCCTTGAAATATAGACGTACATGTGAATAAACTGGATGGAAATCTAAGTTCCTACTCCTTCCCTTGATGTGATCTTCTGAAAATAAACTGTTTTCTTGACAGAAAACAACGGTGACCAAAATAAGGGCACTTCTTTGTTGTTGCTTATGTTGAAACCAGTCAGCCAGTGCCACAAACACGACTGCATAAAACATGCTCCTCTAATTACACTTTCCAAAGTGCTTGGATCCTTTAGAAAGAATCGAAAAGTGCCATATGGGCCATCCTCCTGCTATAAATGTGAGGAAAAAGAATGTGAAAAGGAAAAAAAAAAAAAAAAAAAAGGCAAAAGCTCTGAATGTTGTTATCACTGTCCTTCTGGGCCTCCTGAGTCCTCCCTGCTTCCTCCTGCCAAGAGTACGAACTACCTCATGCTACTGTCAGCAGTGCACAGGCATTGCCTTTGCTGCACAGCAAAGTGTCAGAAATGCAGATTTTTCTCTTTGAAAGACTGGTTTCACTCTAAGTGAGGAGACTGCCCCAAAGCCACATTAGCTTGGAAGATTCCTGGTTTCTCCACTAAGTATTCCGAGAAAACAGTACCTGTGGCAAATCAGAACCTCCAATAAACCCAAAGCTGAAGTGGCTTGGCTATCACTCCAGGTATCACCTGTTATCATTGCCCAGCAAATAAAGCAGCTTTACAGAAATGCTTCAGAACAGTGCTACCTCTGAGCAAAATTACATGGAGTTATTCAGCAGTTGTAGACATATTTCTTCTAAGCTACTTCCATTAAAGATTTATTCTATTTATAAATCGAAATAAAATATTTCCTATTTTATACATTTTATACAGTAATCCATTGTTTCATTTTCTCTGGGGAGGTCCTGGCACCTACAAACAAATAAAGACTGAGGAGCCCTAGCTCAGCTCACTTATACTTCACTGCACACTGTGGAGCTGAAAAATGTATTTATAGACCTGTAAGTCCATTTACCCTGCAAAAAGAGATGGTATTTACCATTCTTACTCATCCCCTTGCTAATATTTTTCATTGCATTTTTAGACACTCAGATATTTTTCATAGAAAATATCTACAAAATTTAAAAGACAAGGAAATTGTCAAAGCAGAAAATGGAAGAAGTGGAAAAGTTCTTGTTTTGAATGGTATAAAAGTTGCAAAGTGGCCCCTTGCTCTCCTCTACTTGTAGCTGCAGGGCAAGGGGAGAAAAAGCTCACCTCTGGCAAGCCTTTTCTACTGCTCAAGCCCAACAAGCCACTGTATCTCCAGAGGGACAGAAATTCAGGCAAATAAGGCATTACAGATACGTGCATTTATTTTTGAGCAAAACATAAATTGGGTCAGCTCTGTGGTTCCAGTGTGACCCACAGTGACACAAAACACGGGCATTTCTGATCAAGTCCAATCATCTGCTTCAGTGCAGCAGTTGAACGATGCTGATCCTCCCATGGAAACCTAACCCAGCTTCGCCTTCAGCACTTCTTGAATTTATGGTTTAACTACTTCCCTTAAGTAAACATCCCCACTGCCTGCCTGACCCTCCTATTAGGCTTGCCCTGATATCCAGGCTCAATGCATCCTTTTGATTCTACCCTGCATTTTCTTCCTAATTTTATCATCTGTGTCCATTAAGGACAATTTTTCCCCATCCTACATTTCAAAGCACATACGCAGACTCCACGAATCACTGATTTTTGTTTGTTCAGTTAAGACTAAACAAATTAACTCTTTTTACTCTCTCAGTATGGTTTATACTCTCAGGACACTGCAGCATTTTTTTTACCCCTCTTTGAACCCTCACCATTTAAGGTATAACATCTGCTGTTAGATAGCTAACATATGTACAAGTTCATCCAGGGTTAAACAGGATTGACTGCATTATAGATACTGAGCGTCTCGATCTCGATCAATCTAACTATTTTTTAAAGTTTATTTATTACCAGATGAACACAATTCTCCCTTGCAATTTTGCAGAAATTCCCAGAGACAGAATAAGTGGTTCCCACATGCAACTTTCTCTCCTTTAAGCTTGATTCCACGATTTCTTTATTTTTCCCAATAATATACCCAGAACCAATCTTGCTCAATTTGAAGTAGGTGAAACTGTGTGCAAATGTTACATGCATATTTCCATCTACACAGGTAATTTTGCTCTTATTTCCATACAAATATATTGTCTTAGATCCTTGTGAAAGGAATTTGTACTTATTTTGAGCCTGGACAATTGGAGATGTTCTTTTTTCTCCCCAGGCATTTTATTAGCTATGAAAGGAAATCACATGAATCTAATTCTGGTTAGGCATAAGTAAAAACTATAACAAATTCTGGCAGGCATGGTAAAAACTGTAACAAATGATTTTCTGTTATGGGAGCAACCTTTCCAACTTGCACTCGTACACCAGATTTTAACATAACACTTCATAAACTCAGTTCTGGGGGACAATGAGCAGGGGCATGAGAAGAAGTATTTACTTGGGATGGCATAGTCTGATGAAGCATCTGGTTTACGATCCTACCCTGCTTTTGCTCAGTTTTATAGCTGACCTGATCAAGACTGAAGGAGGTCAGTAACTTTGCCAAGGTCAAATTAGCTCTTTGAGTTTTGCCTGACCTCATTCCTTTCTCCCTCATGTGATTTGACTTATATTATTAAGTTATTAATTAATAATTATTAGTTATTATTAAGCTTATAAGAACGTGAAAAATGACTGAGATGATAGTACTTTCAAATACAAA
>NW_008625299.1:0-22041 GCF_000691845.1 Merops nubicus | reverse complement strand
GAAGAGCGGAAGAAGTTGAAAAATTATGACCCAAAAGTATGTCATGGTGGGGAGAAGTTTTCTTCTGAGACACCCTACTGGTGAGTCTTCTCAGTGGTGCATAAATAAATTGACAAGGAAATTTCCAAAAGCATGGCAACACTAACAACTGGACAGGTTGTTGACTTTAGATCATCCATACTCATAAATAGCAGAAATCAATTATAGCAAGCAAAATAACAACCTGACTCATCAATTTCACCATCACCTAAGTTCTTCTTGTCTAACTTAAATGCACTCATAAAGACAGCAAATATTTAAAGGAGGAGGAGAATAAAGACCCCAAAATAAAGAGATTACTCTACAGCTCTCCCAGCAGGGCTCTAATGGAGAGAGACAGAAAGAAGATGCAGCCTGTCCCAGCTACTGGGCTCTGACTCTTATGTACAAAGACCTCCACGCATCCATCTTCTGCACTGACACAGGTTGCAAGTCATGTTTGGAAGTAACCCATTTTTTCTAATGCAGACTCCATCGATAAAATATATTTGGATCATTCAAAATATAGACAAGATCCAGCTTGGAAGAAACTCAGCCAAGGACAACAAAATTCAAGCAAGGTTCAAAATTCAAATCCCTTTTCTAAGGGTAATGGAAGACCAATTGCTCCATATCACTAACATTCTCTTGCCTTCTCAGCTCAGATACCTTTGCATGCCAAAGAAAAGCAGCAAGTTCATGGGAAATTTAGCAGTTTTCTTCAGTTGTCCAAACTGAGGTAAAGATAAATTAACAGGACAAAAGGACGACACAGGGCTTATCTTTTTTAAAGCAAGCATGCAAACAATTCCTATGTCCATCTTAAAACAATGTTCCCCAGAGAGGGAAAAAAAAAGATATAATGAAAAAGAAATAGAAATAAAAAATCCCTTTAGTTTTAATTTTACAAATCTAAGATTACCAGCAAGGCTCAGGAATACTTTTTAGCTGTGAAAAGACAGCTTCCCTTTTATTCAAAAATTATCTCATTTCAAAAACTAAGCAGGGATCTTAAATTCTGATGAAATTTCTCATGCCACAAGGATAAAAATGCCTTACCAAGATCATGTGACCGGTGGAGATGTCCATGTTGGACTGAACTGGCTCCTCACACCAGGATGAAGTGCTGCTCCGGGCTGAGGGGCTGGGAATGGGCCCATCACTAAACTGTGAAGAAACGCTATTTATTCGAGAAGCGTGCAGGGGCTCCGGGCGATCAGACGTCTTCACTGCCATGCGCTGACGGCATAACTCCTGGAGAGAGAAACAGGAAGAAACAACCTACGGTTAAGAGTAATTACAGCACAGAATCTACTAAAGACATATGATTTACAATATGTTTCCAGGGCTGGAAGTGTTTTCCCCCTCACTGCAGTAATTTTTGGGAGGCTGTCTGCTCTGTTAGGCGCATCTACAAAGAAATACTCAATGAAATTACTATGCGATGCCTAGCCTAACCTTTCAAAAGTGTAATTATGGCTGCATGCCTATCTCCTTTTAGATAACCAAAAATAATATTTTGGAGCTTGACTCCTCTAACAGATAGCCTTTTTTTCCCCCTAATACTGCCCCGCATTCTCTGAAGCCACTTTTGAACTGCGCAACATCCTGAAGTTAATGGGGTTGCACGGGAGTAATTGAGAGCGCTGCTTGGCCCTGGATATGCAAACTCAGCAAGCTCAAGGCAACTGAATTGATGTGCTCTCCAGTATAAATCCTGGTTGATAGATGCCTCATTTCTCTTCATTAAAATAGCAAACTCACAACACTTCCTCTCTGATGTGGGGCAGAGAGGATGAAGAATGACATTAACGAAGAATAAAAGCAGAAATCTGTCATTGTATTGTTTAAGCAGCTTTGGCGAAGAAAGAAAATTCAAGCTATCACACACACTAATGTAAGCCATGTTAAAACACTGAAATAGATCGCACTGGGAATGCATATTTTCAGTTGCTCTCACGCACAGAATTCACTCAAAAATACAGAATTCTTGTTAGGTAACAGAAAATCCTGCTGGTATAACCAAATCCTTACAGTATAAAATTCTGACTCTAATGGGATAAACAGACCCCAAGTTACACTGTCATTGTTATAATGCTTTTAGAATCAATTGTGTAGTGAAACCCCAAACAGTATAATGAAATTATCATTTTTTAACATATGTCTATTGTCCATGAGAGATACTTGGCTGCTTGTGGTGCACAGCAAGACCAGCTAGTCCATAGTATCTGGACATATTGCACACACGGTGTGGTTACACATTTGTCTCAGATTACTCATTCTGCACAGACGAGTACTAAGAGCACAGTCTCTTGCCTCAGGCTAACAAAATAATACAGTCTGAAGAATTCATACTGTTGAAATGCCATGGCTTCTGTTTTCTTATTCACTGATAACACAGTTGCAGCCCAAGTGCCACCAGTAGGATGATCTGAAAACCTCCATATATCAAATGCAATAAAATCTTCTTTTCAGGCAGGAGTTAGAAATATAACTTTAAGACTATGGTTTGTTTTCTTAACCTTGCAAATTTTAGGACACTGAAGAGGGATCCTAATCCATGAAGTAACAAGCACTCAAACAAACCCAATGAAAACATTATATGGTCTCCTCTTGCAACCACATGGCAATAATTAAAGACTCTGGCTCCAAACATTTTCTTCTACCAAAGCTTCTGTTTGATTTGCCATTAGAGACGCTTATGTGGAATTTTAAGTGCTTTATAGTGTGTAATACATTTTTAATATATATATATAGAGAGAGAGAGAGAAACACATTAATTAATTACTGAGACAAAATTCGTGCCATATATAAACAGGATATATTATGTTGTCTGTTACAAAGATACAGCCAACAGAAGATTGGGAAGCACAGATTACTCTTTGTATGCGAAGTCAATTTTTGGAATAACTGTAAAGACTGCCATCCCAAGTCAAACTGCTACCTGACTCCATCACTGCATTTTGTACATTTATTAATTTTACCCATGCCATGCAAGAATTTTTCTAATTTTTACAAAAAGTAGGATTTTCTCCAGGCTTGACTAGAATGCTTTTGGCTGTTTGGTACCTTTGGTACTTCCTACTGACCTTAACAGGAAAAATATTAGGAAAAGAAACTGGAAATACTTTGAAATTGAGTCACATATATTAGTGTTAGATAGGTCAGTTAAACTACCAGTATTAAAACAAAGACTTTTAATAAAAGAAAACATGTTACTGTATTTATTTTCTTAAAATATAGGGAAAAATAATTTAAAAAAATCTTCTCCTTTTCTCTGAAGTATAACACGTCATAAGAAAAGATAGCAATAGTCCAAAATGGCTACTACTAACCTCAGAATGACCTTGCAGTAGTGTAATTTCAAATACATTCTTTTAGCAGATTCTGGGAAAAGTATAACAGTGCAGAAACTTTTTAGGCAGCAAAGTAAATCTACAGAAAACCAAAAAGGTGTTCAGATGTTTAGATATCAGCCATTTTCAGAGGGAATATTTTATTGGACTAGGCAAAAGTATAATATGTAAAGGTATAAAAATATGCAGTCTACCACACAACTGCTAAAAGGATGCGTCTTCTGGCTAGTGTGCCATGTCCTATAGATACATATTTATTGCATTCTAATAGACATCCTGCCACTTGACTCGCCCCAACTCTTTGCTAACAATAGCATTTGTACTCAAACAGGATCTTTGTTTTTAAGTTGATCTGTTCCTGCTGCTCATATCCTGTCTCAAGTCATAATCCTCTGCTTGTACAAGTGGTTGCTGTGGAAAGGATTATAGACCTGTGCTAACAAAAAAGAATCAGGATCAAGTGAACGCTAAGAAATTAATATAGCATTTCGATGCAAATAATGACAATAGAAGTCATATTATAGCCAACTGGCTCTAGAGTAGATCAACCTCCAACTAAAAACAATCTTTTGGACACAAATCATTCAATATGTTACTAAGAAATGTAGTTTTAAACTTAGTTTTAAAACTAAGTTTAACACACTCATGATCTTTATGAAAGATAATAAAGTTGAGAAACACAATGAATATAAAGAAGTTAAAATGAAAAAAGTGACCTGACCTCAAATATTAACATATTTCTTTCCTGACATATATAGAACCAAAACAGTTATTCCCAGCACTGTTGTAACTGTCAAACACCTTAAACAAAGGAACCACGTCACTGCATACACCATAAAAAATATTTAAGGTAAACAGGAAGGTCAAATCATAGCTGCAGCAAAAACACCACTGAATTTCTTGATTGGTTTTTCTAAATCTCCAAGACAATGGGTTTCCCCCTGCATGTAAAAAGAAGGTTTTTGTATTAATTTATTTCCAGATTGGTCTAATGGCTGTTGACAGCTCTTCCTTCCCTAACTCCCTGCCAGTAGAGCCCAAGCTGAGGAACCTGCCTTATCCCCATGTGCACCTCTGTAGTCTCAGGACACCTACAGCTTCTGCTTCTTCAAAGCCACCTCTCTGTTAGCACAACCATTTCAACTCCTGGTTGGGTTTTTAGGCTAGCACTGCAGGGATAGCACAGTTAACAGTACCATGCATAAAAGCTTTGACAAGTGGGGTGTTTTGAGGGAGCCAGATGTGTTCTTCCAGGACATGTGGACATCCAGCTCAGAGCACAAAAATGTCCAAATGTGGGAATTAGGTTTGCTTCATCCTTGAGATGGTCAACAATGTCCCCTTCCTATGAAAGGCATTGGGAATAGCAGGGTCGCAACGTCTGGGATGTTCCACACCAGGTGCTCTCATGGACACAGCATCCCAGGGCACTTACACAGGTGGCATCACTTCACAAGTGCACAAAGCCCTAGATGTTTAAAGCCCTCATTAATATGCTGTTAACTGCAGACTTTTCTGCATGCTCGGGTATGCTCTTCCCTGCTCTCCAAAATTTTTAGTCTCACAAGCATTTAGCACATCAGTCATCTACTAAACCACAATTAGAATTTAAACTAGACTAAAATGTCAAAGCTGCAAACTGTGAGAATGACATGAGCTGTATTTCTGTATCTCCTCAGCACATATAACATTAAAAATATTTTCTAAGAATGAATTCAATTTACTGCTGCATTTCTATATTTAGCTGTGTGGCTGAGGCTATTTCTGCTGTACTGCGACTCAGTAATGTCTAGCCGTTGTTTGTATATACTTCAAGTGCCATTCTTCATTTAAAAACATCATTTACACCTAAAAAAGCAATCATAATGCATACAGTGAAATACGAAGAAATGATCCTCCTGACCCTTCAGGCTATGATCTAATGGATGTGTTGGACGTAAACATTTATTTAAAAGGTAATTTGAAGTTTATGACATTATTTCCCATCACATGGGAATTGCTATCATACTGAGGCACTTACCCTGTTTTTTATTTCCCAACATTTATTATCAAACTTACGTGGCGGTCACATGCAGTATATAATGGAAAAGTAATATCACTGTGTGACAAAAACTACCATAACCAAGATAATATTCTGTAAATAATGTCCAGTTAAATGAGTTCAAAGTACACCACAATGATCATCTGTAGAGAGCTTTTTATTTGAGACATAATTGATAACCTTAAATAAAACCATAAACAGTATTCTCAGAAAACCCCTGTACCTCTTCCAATGAGGTTTTAAAGTCTTCCTAATATTTGGTTGTCCTCACAGAAACAGGGAGAAGCATGAATCAATAATTATTTTCTCAGGTACAGCAAATGAATTTTCAAATCCATACAGTCCACTTGTGAATGAACTGCACCGTGGGATAAATATAGTTTATCCACATTTAAAGAAAGACATTGAGACACTTCTTGCACCTGATGGACAACAACCCACATGGATGGGGAGCCAGCCTTACCACTAGTGTAAGAAGTGTTTAGATGTGTCTCTGAGCTTGAAGAGATGGGTGAGAAACTCTCCTCTCAACCAAGGCATCAAGTCTGCTCAGAAATGAACCCCACAGATACCAGTCCAAGTCTGGTTTAGAGATGCAACCTGCTTATGACCAGAAGTGTTAAACCACCTCTTTTGGACATCCCCAGCCAGTGTCAGCAGCAGCATTTGCGGCCGCTTGCCTTCACGATGCGTGGTAGTTATCAGCAACACCGAATGGCAAGACAGCAAATGATAATTTGAAGAAATTTGTGTCTTCCATGAAGTTCAACTAACACAGTAGGTATCTGGAAAATCCATTAAGAACACATAGTTTACCAAAATGTTTGGGTTTGGAGAGAAATCTATATATACACTCTGTTAAGGACTAAGAGTATAGACAAGCATGGAACTAAAATCAGCTGGAACTGAGGCTTGAACAGTCAGAACTTAATCTTTTCCCTTATTTAATTTGCAAAAATGGAAATCTGAAAACCTCAGAGCAGCATGTTACAGGAGACCTGACCTGAGCATCCCAGTTAAGAGAGTCCACGTGCACCTGGGCTTTCCACTCACTGCTCTTAAAGATGAGCCACCCCACCTCAGAGCTGCCTCCAGTACGGATGTTGCTGTTTATTAAAATATACCCACCTAATGCAAATACACTATTCAGTATCTTCAGGTAGTCTAAGTCCAGCCACTGAGCATGGCATGTGAACCATTCCCACCTAGATGGTACTAGGCACGTGATAAATGAAGGTTTTCAGTCCAAAGTAAATCAAAATAGCTTTTTATCTAGAATTCTGTGCTTCCTCCCCAGTCACATTCAGATCCGCTTAATAGGAGCCTGGGATCTGAGAAAAATTCCAACTTTCCAGTTTATTTAGAACAAGAAATATAGCTTCATTTCTACATATTAATGAGAATAATGTATTTTTGTAACTGATCCCCAAATATACATAATTCCAAAAATAAAGTCCAGGAAATAGGTCTAACATTTCCACACTTTTAAAAATCTTTTACTTAATAAAAGTCAAATGGAAATGACCTGTACTAGTTTAGAACCAGGTGTGGCACACTTAAGAATTAACGAAACATAAGAAAGAATAAAACCTTTCGTGGTATAATTTTTAAGAAAATGCAGCCATTAGACAAAGAAATCACTGTTTCTTAAAAATCATAGCTGCGTGTACATCAAGCCCTTTCAGCCTGACCTGCCTAGTATTCTATTGGAAACAAATCTGTTTAAGCAGACATGACCACAATAGCACTGTGCTCATTTCACATGTGAAAAAAAATTGGTTTGTACAAATTTTAAATTAAAAATGCTGACTATGCATTTTAAAGGATTCAAGATTTCACAACAAAATATATAATGAAAACTAAGAATATATGTAACCTTTTATATGCTAGGTATTGAAGAATAAGAAACTTTAAAAATGCTTCTCTTCTCCGCTTTAATACATTTAATTAAATAGTAGCCTCACTTTAAATTAAGGAGGCATTATTCACAGGATGAGCTGAGGTCTGTACGTACAGCATGGATTTAACTGTTCTCCTATGGATACAATCGTAGCACAGTGAGATTTAAAAAATGAAAAAATAAGGTAAGCTCATTTTTTTTAAACAAATGAATCTAGGACTACAAACATCATTATTCTCTAACTAAATTTGCTTAGTGCTACTACAGGGTGAAGCTAAAGTCATTTGGCTGCCTTTGTTTTGCTTTTGCATACTTAATACGCTTGCAGGTGTTATAAATTTAACTTTAACTTATTTACTGTGTTTGTAGCTTTGGGGATAATTACAGCTTTATTACCATTTATTTTTGAGTTATTGAAACACACTTTCAAGCTTTAGTTTCATTTTAACATACTTTTTGTCCAGGAGTAAAAGAGCTGTTTATATATGTAGAATATTTCTACATATATTTTCTATCCTTGTCAGAAAAGGCAACTACTGAGATCAGTGTGCTTTCAGAAAAGGAAAAAAGGAAGATATTGGAAAAATGTTTGAGAGTAATATTTTGAGATATACAGTATCATATGTATCATTACATATCCAGGTAGGTAGATCCATGTGATACAATTTGGGAGAATTTTTTTTTTTAAAAAGAAGAAAGTAAAATGCATTTATTTGGTTGTCAATAAAGCCTCAGTCTGTCGAGTTCAGTTTACTATCTGCTGCCTTGTCATCCATCCTCTGTGTATCTGGATAGAACTCTGAGTCTTGGTGAAGGGATTTTGCTTTGTTTAGTTTTTAAATGACCTAAAAGGCAGGGCTGCTGTTTCTCTTTGAGAGCACTGCAGTGAAACACAGGCTTGGCACTCATTTTCCTAAAAAAAAAAAAATCTCAATTTTGATTCTGGTCTGTGAAATTAAAAGTTTCAATTATTTTAGCATTGCGAGTGTTTCCTGATGGTGACTCACGTAATTACAATTCCCCTTTCTTTATGTATACAAAGAAAGTAGCAGCCATGCAGGAGGGGAAAGGCAAAGAAACCATGACTATCTTTGTATGGAAAATTACTTTCCCTTTATACGCATTTCTTTGTTTTTTTCCCTCTCTTGAAATTCAAGCACTTGCACAGTCTTATCCTACCAAGTCAAACAAACAAAAAGTCACCATGGCCTTGTACACATCTCTAGGAAGTCCAGTAGATGAAAAAATTTCTGGCTTGCACAAAATCGAAGGCACTGACTACATAACACAGCTTAAGGAAATATTTTTACTCTAATTCTTTCAGTAACCTCTCATCAATGAGGTAGACATCTAAGTAGCCAAAAAGCTCCTGAAGGAGGGAGAGGTCTTTTACAAGGCTCCTGTCGCCAAGGGAGACGTGACAGCATAGGTCTAATGATATTTCCCTGAAATAACAGTAGTGTGCTTTCCCTGCTCTCATGCCAAGAAAGCACAGGCATTTGGGGGGATAATACTGCTTTCCAGAGGATCAGTGAAATTTCAACACTCTGTTTATGTTACTCTACTGGGGATTTTTTTCCTATACAAAAATACAAGAGACCACTTGAAGTGACAGTTGAGTATGACAGTTTATATCCTTGATTTCTAAAAAGGGGAAGAGATTTAAGAAACAGATACCCGATTTACCATGACTGAAGTACAAAGACTTCACAGATTGATGACATACAAAGACAGTTCATGTTTCTTCAAACTGATTTGAATTGTTTTTTTTCCCCTGCATAATAGCATCATGGTGGTTTCTCTCAGGATTTAAAGAAAAGAAATCAGGGACTACTTCTATTACGAAAGATCTGCAAAATGTACACCTGAAGTCATCTGAGATCTACTGGTATAAAAGCACCCATGTTTTTCTGAGGGTGTCCCTGACAGTGTCTGAGCATTGCAGGACTTGCAATTCAGACAACTGTAATTCTGGAGGAAGCGGGTCATGAGATTGATCTACTTGCCACAAAAAATAATAATAATAAAAAAAAAATTGGTGATTTCAACTAATGCTAGTTTCTCAATTGAATTTCCCACATTTCAGTTGTAGTTTCATGTAGCATTTTACAAGTTTTTTTAAGCATGAAGCTGGGAGAGGAAAGATTTCTTAAGGAGTAACTAGACAGGAAAAAAAAAAGTGTAAAACAAATATCACCTTTTCCCTATTTTGTTCATCTTGACTTACTCAAATAAACATTCATGAGGGCACAGCTGCTTCTTAACATGAATCTGCACAGTGACTTCACTGCTAGCAGAGCAAGAGCCATACAGCACAGTATGGGTTACAAATAAACCACAGTAACAACTGAATTAACCTGAAAGGCCACACAGAACCATGTGCAAATTCATCGTCTATTTTGACCTTGTCTGACCCACCCAAAGAACAACCAACCTCCAGCAGATGACAGTCCTCTAGAAGATAACTACTACAAATGTTTCCTTTTCCACTCCCAGCGTTTACAGTTGCCTGGGGCCCAAGCAGGCAAAAAAAATGCAGTCCCGAGCCAGCTGTAGTTTCTCAGGAAAGCTATACATTAAGGCTGTGTACTTCACTACTCTATTGCCCTGCAGGACTAAAAATGGGAGATCATTTCTTCTAGAAATAAGAATTCCCAGCTGCCAGCAGGACTCAGCACGCACTTCTAGACTGGAAAGAAACAAGCATATAGCCATGAGTTTGTCTAAAAATGTTATTTTATCCCACTGTAAAGATTATTACTGCTTCCCCTTAAGTCTGTGTAACTGCAATTATGGTAACAGAGGTACTAAAAACAGTCAGAGAAATACAAAAAGAAGTCCTAAAAATTTCTAAAAATCTCAAATACTTTTTTTTCCAAAGAAGCTGGCTATACACATAAGCAGTGACGTTTGGATAAGGAAGTATTTATCAGGCATGGCCATCAGTGACAATTTCTATTTTTTCATAACATCATCTATCATGACAGTTGAAATTGCCAGTCATTACTCCCTTCTGATTTTAAAACTAAAGCCACTGCTTTCCACCCATTTCTCATTGAAAATAAAAATGAAATCAGCCTTTTTCACTCTGCTAGGAAGAACAAATACAAGTTTTGTGAATGGGGAAACCGTAAAAAAAGGATCTATAAAGCACAAAGTTGCTAGTAAGTCAGAGCAGGTTACTACAAGCCAAATCTTTGGTAATACAGAGAAACTACTAAACTGTGGTAAAAAAAAAACAAAACAGTATGTATGAGTTCCATCATGTCTCTGAGAACAGACATTTTTTCTATCACACATCATGGAAATCTTTAAGGATTAAAATGGTTGGTCAATATTTCTATGCATTCACTTTACTAGTGCTACAGGAGATACTGGAAAAAATATGAGGGGTTTTATACTCAGTACTGCTGGCCAGGGATACAGAAGAGTTCGTATTTTGGAGAAAACAGCAACAACACTAAAACTGCACATTTCTCTTGGGCTCTCCTCTGCCTCTCCATACAACCACACTCTCAGCCATCTCAGGGTTGTGCCCTTGCACTGCTCAGCTGGAGGAGAGCTGCAGACCTCTCCACCATCCCTGACCTGCCCCATGGCACTGCTTCCAATAAATACCCTGCAGCAGCAGCAAGGAGTTAATGTGTGTTTGCTTTCAAAGAAGAGAACTTCCCTGGCCATTACGAAAGCTCCTGGGTTTCCCTTTGCCAACTCATGTGAGCACAGGGGTTGTTACTCCACCTTGGATCCCTCCATCAGGTACCACTTTGTCTGCAAGAAGTACCGTGGGAACAGTGCAGGAGAACACAAAGTAGTCAAATTCCTAAAATGGCCACATCTAAATTTTGGATTATTTTAAGAGCTGGGGCACGAGGTTATAGACATCTTCTAAAACATCATCTGCTATTTTGTTATCTACAATATTTTTTTCTCACATGCTTCTTTGGTTTTTGAGATTCCTGCTAATAAGTTGTACATCAACAACATTCTGCAGAAAGTACTGCATGTTGCAGTTATATTATACAGATAGCTCTTCCTCTATTAGTCTTTTATTCTATGTATTTAATATAAATGACTATCTTTGCACTGGTACTAGGCAAAAGACAGAGTAAGAATTTCCCTCTTTCTTCAGTTCCTCACTTTATATATTTTTTTCTTTTCTATGCTACCACTAGTCACTCTTTCAGAAGACATAATCTGTATTTTTAATCTCTCTTCATGGTTTTCCATGCTCTTAATCATCCTGGTCACCTCTTCCTCAGTCCTTCCATTTCTCCAGAGTTCCTGTGGCGATGGAGTGACCAGCACTCACAGAAGCCTCAAGCATTGATTTATACTTAATTAACCTCTAAAGCCCTCAAATAAGCAATCAAAATTATTAGTCAATAATGCCTGGAGAGCCATTGGGTTGATCTAGACCTTCAAAAAGAAGTTGAAATTTGGAACAGCTTGCTAGGCAACCCTTCTGTATGTTTGAACTTCACACTCAAGAGCTTTCCAGTGAGGTTAACTAGGAACTGCAGCTCTTTATTTCACTCTTGTGGGTGACAGTATACGGAATTTACATGCTCACATTCCCACTTTACTATGCGTATTATTTCCCAAGAGTACAGAGGGAGATGCTGTATGACATAATTTCACTATATTACATGAATTTACATATGTAGATTGTTCTTGCTCCCAAAACTACTTTCAGCTCCATCACATTCCTCCTCCTATCTTACACAGATAGCCAGCCACTGGCAACTTTTGCCGTGTTCTGCTGCAGCAAAACCTCTTCCAGCTATTCACACTGTTCAATCCACATGAGGCGTATTTCTTTCCCAGGAAGCCAGGATGAACTCCAGTTGAGAAGTTGGAAAAAAGTAAAACCCATGGCTCTTTTCCCCATGCTGTCAGAAAAGCAGTGGCGCTCTGAATTTTTCCTTTTCATCTTTCCCTTGTTCTTCTGTTAACAGATAGTGGGAAAAAAAATCAATATTTCTCCGATGTGAATACTGTCCATGATACAATGTTGAGGATCAGGGGAATAATCAGACCAGCAGTGTTAGGAAATGGGAAGGCCTGGTAGTTATGGCTCTACTACAGCCCACTCAAACCATACACCTCTGCTATGTGGAGGCAGCATGACCAAGGAAAAGCCTTCCCACATGCATGAAATGCATGTATCTTGAAGTTAGGTAACATTTGATAACAGGAAAGGAAGTGGTTTTAATCAGTCAAGGTAAGCATGTAAACCAAATACCAAAAGGGAGTTTTATCATGATAATGACAAGCTGTTCCCTCTTTGAAGGGCAAGATCAGCCACTTCTGAGATCTCTGAGATGCTGCCAGAACATGAATCTGCAAAGCAGCAGCAGTCCTATGCAGAAGGAAAAAGCAGGAATCAAGAAGCCTGCAACTATTAGCTATACAGGAAAACAGAAAAATAAAAACCACTAAAAATTAACAGGACTTTATCAGGCTGAAATATTAAAAAAATTACCAAACTGTATCCCTGATCAAAATCTGTGCTTGTTCAGAATTAAGTCATCCCAAGCAAACATCAATAAAACACGACTCATTTGTCCGGCAAAGTCTAGAAACTGGTCAGCAAAGTTTGGTGATAACCTCATGCATTTTCTCCTTTGGGTAAGCAACCTACACTAAATTTGATTTTCTCCAATTCAAAAGCTATTCACTTCCAAATTAATTTTTGTTCTTTGAAGGATTTAACTTTTAGAAGCATCCTTTTACAGTCTCCCTTCTTCAGTCTTGGTTTGTTTGTTTTCATCACTTGTATTCCTACCAAACTGAATCTGTATGCTGAAAGCTGAGAACCTGAAGTGGAACACAAAAAGCTGCATGAATGCCCCAGCTGACTTACAGTGCAATGACACACTGGTGCTATGAGAATTTAGAACCTGCAACAGCAAAAATCACAGTACAAAGAAGGCAGGTAAATTGTTTCAATCCTAATACTCAAATTTTCTTTTACAATTCTTACACCTGCTAGAAAGCACTGAGATCTCTGTTGTGCGCTTAAATATATGAAAAGGAAACTATCTTGGACAGGATGTCCTCATCCCCGGAGCTTTGTTCTTGTTGAGAGGAATGAAATGAGGCCTCTTGTCCAGTCAACACAAACCACTTCCTCAACATCCAACTCTTTGCAGCTCTGCACACAGACCATGCATGGGTCCCCCCGTCCTCATGTGTCAACCACACTACAAAGGCTGAGACAGCACCTCTCACTTGTGCCTTTGTAGAAGACTGGAGCAGTTGAGCAGCATGACCCCAGGAGAGCTCCAGCCTGCTCTACCCAAATTTCTCTTATCATGTACACAACAATAAAATGAGTGAAAAAACCCGTCCACTCAGAATATCCAGCTTTGCAATAATCACTGCAAGTGCTGGGATTTGAAACCTACTTTTGTTCATCTGTCCCACGAAACAGCCAAGTCTGTATGGGTTTACCAGAGTAAAACCTTTGGTGGCTGCAGTCAGCCTCAAATCCTTCACTAAGGCTAAGCACAAACACATAGTGTAGGAGGGCCAAAGGTCTCTGAGCTGAGATCTTGCTGGCTCTTGGCGGGACGCAGACCTGCCCTGCCAGCATGCTGCTGAGCACAGCACGTCTTCTTTGCCCACATGGAGAAGGAGAAAGGAAGCAACACTGGATCTGCCACTCCTCTCCCCTTCCACTGCCCACTGCTTGAGACTGGTGTGCAGGATGAACAGAGGTACCCAGAAGAAAGCAGTAGGGAGAATGCTTTTTATGGACCTTACAGACTTCAGAGAATAAACTGCAACCAGTTCCTGCTCACAGGCAACATGGTCCTACAAGAACTGACAAACAGCATCTACAACAGCTCTTTATGTACACACAACTTCTACTCTCTTCCAGGGAACACGATCCTGATACAAAATTTATTCTAAAAACAAATAAATTAAAAAACAAACAAACAAACAACAAAACAAAACAAACAAACAAACAAAACCCCACAACAACAACAAACCACCAACACAACCACTTTCTGGTTAAAAACTTTTTAAAATATGGGATTTTTTTCTTCTAGTGCAGCACTCTGAAGGAATATGAAAGGCTCAGCAAGCTGGATTGCAGAGTTAGCTGCTGAGCGTTCAGAGAATACACAATAGGAGAATGTGTCAAATCTGAAACACAGTAACAGAGCTGCTCCGAAAGAAAAAGGAAAATCCTAAAAGAGAAAGAAAGGCAGAAGTGCGTAAGAAAGACAGGCCTGATTATCCTTTACATTACATAAGAAAAAAAAATGCCACTGAAGACACTACAGTTATTCCAGAAAGAAACTGGGACACTTGCGATGATGTACTGCCTAGGACTACAGACCAAATTCTCTCCAGCCCATTAGGCAAGGCTGTGGTTGTCTTTGGCTTCTTTATAACATACAGGCACTGGGACATAATCAATTTACCAGGTGGAGACAATCCATTGTACTTATCCAGAACCAGACCACACTCAGCTGGCAAACAGCCCGCAGTATGGTAGGGACAGGTGAAAGGGGTTCTGGAAGCAGAAGTGGGATGCTTGGGAGCAGGAGCCTGGACCTTCGTGGTTAGGGCACAAAAAGTAACAGTAATTCTCACTGTGTAAAACCAGGTGGCCACAGCCAAATTATTAAGAAAACTGCCCACTGAATGAATATATGTCTTTTTCTTGGCCTGTGCTAACTGTGCTGAGAAATTGTTTGGGAGAAAGTTGGGTGGCTTGGCCTGAAACGGTGCCAGGGCCATTTGAACAATTTACTGGTTTAATTTACCAGGCAAGATGCAGCCTGCAAGTCCAGAGCACCTCCAGCACATTTTCTAAGAAATGTCTGTTTGGGTAAGGACTCTGGATTTCCCAGTAATTAAGAATGAGTCACTGACTTAATTTCCCCTCCTACCATTTTTTTCCTTAGCATTTTCATGCATCCTAAATACACAGATATTATACTGCAAAACCCCTGGAGCACATTTGTCCTTGTTCCACAAAACACCAAGCTCAAACACCTTGTTCTTTAGACAGGGGAAAAATAAACAAAGTTGTGTATGAGGAGAGGGTTGACATCACCTTCTCTCCACCACTCTGCATTATTCCTACACGGATAAACAGCCAGCTGCTTTAGAGTGATGGTTTCTATTACTCAAACTGAAACCCAAGTGGCACTGTCTCATCCAAGCTCCCCAGAAGTTATATGTAGACTCATTTTCCCTCCAGGTCTGCAAAAACCCCCTCTCTCCACCTGCCTCCTCTAATGTAGAGTGTTTTACTCAACAGTGTTGCTGCACTGCCACTGCTGTAACAACCCAGGACCTGGGCTGCGAAGGTAAAACCTGGGCTGCTCAGGGCCAGTTCATTCCTCCAACACTGAGTAACTTATTTGAGTAAGTTATCTTCTTAACTAGGAAAAGCTTGGAAGAGAGTCATTCATAGCAAGCCCCATAAACCTCTCTCACAATACCTGTGCAGTTTCCCAGGGCTGTCCTGCTGCCAGGGCCATGCAGTGGGCAGAGCAGGGGAGGAGGGGATGGGAGAACAAGCTCAACTGCAGGCTTCCTGAAGTGCGCTCTGAAATCTGTGCCATCGAGCTTCAGCGTCAGATGGGCATTCATTAAGCAGTATTTTGAAGTTGATTTTAAAAGCAAACATACCCCTATTTATTCATTTATACCCCAATCTATCAAACAAGTATGTTTGATAAATTTCTGTTGATTTATGAATCCACACAGTATTTTGAAATGCTAGTTGGAATATTACTACCATTTAACTCAATTTTATGGCTACCACAGGAAGCAAGGTTAGGGAATTACATAGTCCATTGCACCACAGGAATTGTGGGTTGTTCTGAACACTAATCAGATAAAAAACAGATTAAAAGTTAAAACCATATTTGTACACCTCCTGTTTTGCCTGAGTCTGCTTTGGCCATCCACTGTCTGACTTCAATTAAATATAAGGTAAACTCTCCTCTAATCACCTTAAAACACTCCTCACTGCTTTTTCCCCTCCCACTGTTGCTATGCATGACTGTTGTGTAGAATATATATTTTGTACGTTGTGAAAACTGTCTCACCTTGAAGTACAGTGGTTTATGTACCAACATTACATACAAGGTATTTGCAGGTTCCTGAAAATTTATTTTAAGACAGATTTCTAATTAAACAGAGAATATTGTTCATATAATACACAATAAGCAGACTTAAATGGACTAGAACAACTATCCCAATACATATAGCTCCCTGTGTATGGTTTATTACAGGCAATTATAGTTTGTCTTGTTGCTTTACATAGTCACATGAAATTTTTTTTTTTCTCTTTTAATAAGGACACAGGAAAAGAAAAGATTAAAAATGCACTATGTCCTTTGTTTTCCCTGAAGAAAACACAAGCAAATCCTTCGTAGCTTTCAGCCTCAAGGCAAAATTTTCATCTATCCAAAATACTTAATAAATGTGTTCCTTACTGAATTGTTTACTAAATAGTCATGTACTGGATAGATTTCATCCTGTCATATCTTTTTCCTTAAATGTAGCAACAGTTCTTGAAAATTACATTTTACACAGATAGGAGGCAATACCTTATGGTACTGGTTACTCCCAGTTTACTAGCTTTCTTTGGTCCTAATCTTGATGTTAATTGCAATGTTATTGACAACCTGATAAATAAGAAGAGCAAAATCTTCCTTTTTATTTCCCCCCCATTTCACTTAGTTCACAAAATTCCATTTTCTAAGGACCTGATACACAGTATCAACAGTACTATAATGTTAAGGTCTAACACTATAATAACGAATTTGCTTATAAAAGTCAGCCTAGAGTGTAAAATATGAAGCTATTTTTGAGGTAATTAAATTATCTGTACTTAAACACATAAACCATGCGTGATGGTTAAGTAGAGAGTATGTTTCCAGGGGATTCTTTCAGTTGGAGCCTTTTAAAATATTTGCAGCCAAACAGTTATTTTAATTGTTGTAAATACTGTGTTCTTAATATCTCTAATACCAGCAGGACCAGATCTATAAAAGCACAGGGAAGTTCTTAGTGGCTTTGAATCCAGAAGGATCATGTAATGAATAAAACTGTATTTGACAAAGGAATATATAATGTAATACATGTAATAATCTAGAATTTAACACACAATTTATAATTATATGCCTCCCAAATTAAGTTATTTGAACAAGTTTTTTAAACAGCTGATGATGTAATCCAGCTACACTGACAGTGCACGGCTCGTATAACCTTAAATACTTTAAACAATTTAAGAAGGAACTTCGTTGTAAACTGGTCTTTGCCCTCTAGATTTCTAAAGGAAGTTCTTTTGGCTGAGATGAAGGAAAATTAAAAAGAATGCTATTGACATAAAATATTAAAAGGCATTCTTTCTGAAGCCAGTTTCAGTGCATTTTAACTTTTGCCTTTAAATTCCATTATGGGCAACATTTTGCAGAGCATTATCAGTGATGCAGAAGACCGTGCTCATAGGAAAGTAGTCCAGCACAAAGTATAAAATATGCTGATGATTTAACAACTCACAAAACCCAGTGCTCCTCACATGCGGGTCAAAAGCCAGGGTTCAGCTGGACTCACAAATACATCACCCTGAATCAAACGGAGCATCTCTAAATAGTAGCAGTCACTAACATACACTCATTACATTAATAAATTGCTCGCTAATGGGAGTGGTGACAAGTAAGATGTGCACTTAGTGGCCCTGTTTGCTGCCTGCCCCCAATGTCTGAATGCCCGTTTTTCTCTGGGTTACGTTCTAAAGGCTTCAAAGTGCACAAAGAAAAGCTGCTCAGTGTTGTGAAATAAATCAAAGATTGTCTACTGAAAATTCCTAAAACGCTTCTGCCCTAATCTCCTGGACTGGAGAGGAGGCTTGCAGAATGCTAAACTTGGTTTACAAAGAAGATCAAAGCAACACAAAAAAACAATTAAAAGCATGGGTGCAGGTGTATGCACGTGCAGGGGCATGGCAGAACAGTGAGAACCTCTTGTCAGTCATTCCTGACCTATCTAATCATTACATATGTGATTTGAAAGGACTGGAGATGTGTTTTGCAGGTACACAAAACCTATCCACCTTTATGTATAAACTGTGTTTAATGCACATGCAACATTTTGTGAGATACACTACTTCCATTAATTTACAAAAGCTCCTTAACCACTGTCTAATCAAACCAGGCTATAATTTGGTTCTTTAGTGACTCAAAGAAAGTTGTAGCTGTGTATCTATCTACCCTTCCTAGTGTTACTTAGTCTTTCAATAGAGCCTAGTCCCCCAGACCTTACTTAAAACACTTTGAAGGTCAGTTATTTGTCCCACCTAAATACCTGGAGAACCAGCCACCTCTTCAACCTCTTCTTATCAGGCCATTTCACAGCACATTAAGGTGCTGGACTCTGTTCTGTTGGACTCAGCTCAATGGTTGGACTCAGTGATGTTAAAGGTCTTTCCCAATCTAAACTATACTATGATTCCAAGAGTTCTGCAGAGATTTTATTTGCTTGCTCTAGCTTTTAACGTGTTAGGTGTCCTGCCTAGGACTGGTCATTTTTACATTCACTTACACAAGAAGCACTCGTGTTAGTAGTTGCATGTGCTCCCACAAGAACCCCTCGCAGGTGAGCACCCGAGGGAGAGTGACGCTGCATGGCAGGCACTACGCCTCCGGTGCAGAGGGAGACTTAGCAGCCAACCTGCTATTTCCCTGACAATATGGTTTGTCTGTTTTCCTCTTCTCAAGCTGGTATTTTGCTGCACAAATGAGAAGGAAAGAAACAAAGGCAGCTGTGGGAAAAAACTCTTCAAAGTTCAAAGGGTGAGTAAGGAAGGAGTAAAACCCTGAATGAACTCTCCTGGCTGAACTGGGTTAGGATGAAAAATGTTTCTGCTAAATGTTGAAAATTTAGGTCAGTCTTGTTTATCCAAAGACATAAACCACTGACATTTTGAGAAGCATGTGAATCGAAGTGATATTTCAGTGTTCTCTCTGAATCACACTAGGCCACCAGGCCCTTTTATACTGACCAATTTCTCTCCCTTCACACAAACAAACAAACAAAATATCTGAATTGTCACTTAAGCTGTAAACAGCAACATATTGGAGTATTGTGCTTTAAAGGCTACCAGCAGAGGCTGACGAAATATTTCATATTTTTTAAAATATACTGAGTTAACCGAGTAGATACTTGGGAAATGTTTAACAGAAGAGAACAAAGTAGGTACAATTTTGAAAGCTATCAGCTTTTTTCTTTCCCCCTTATTAATATGGGTTACATTATTCCCCTATGAGCACCAGAGAAGATGAGTAAAAAGATAATTGATGATTTTCTGGGACCTAATTGCTGTTATCCAAAACATGCATCACACCAGATATCCATTACATTTAACACAGCTCAACATAAGGTGATTCTGATAGCATGAATAGGGCTCGATCCTATTTCTCTTCAAATCCACATGAACAGTTTATGCTGTACAGAACCAGGCTCAGTGATTCATTTTGATAAAATGCTACTGAGCATTTCAGCAGCATCAAAACTGCCTGACTATTTTGTCTGCCTATACTGTGGCCTCCTACTGCTGCCATTGAAACAAATGGCAGAATTCCCATTACTTCCACGGGAGGAGAGCCAAGCCCTTAGAAACCATTGTATTTAAGGAAAAACATTTTTCCTCCCACTCATGAGTACAGTCCCACTGAAAAACCGATGGAAATGTTTAAGCAGTCAGGTGGTTAGGACTAGGCCCAAAGGTCAGGAACAAAGAATGTTAATACAGTTTTGCTACTGAAAAACTGAGCAGCGTCCTCAAAGCGTTATTGTTGTTTTTAACCAGAAAATGTCACTTTGGGATCAAACTGCAAAGATTTAAAAATATATATATATATGGAAGAAGCAATGAAGCACACATTTCATTTAGTGTCTGGATTACAGATTCTTATTAAACAAACCAGAGCTCATTATAAAATCAATATCAACTTAACCACTATACTCCCAGGAGAAATGGCAAAAAAGGTCACTCCAAGAAATTCAAACAATTTTCCTGCTGGAAGGGCACGATTTTAATTACAGATACTATTAATTAGAGCTGTCAGTAGGAAGACTGTCCTGTTAATTATCACAAATTCAGTTTCAAGTGTGATTTTGGAACCTGGAGGGCTTTTTTTTTTTAAAAAAAAAAAAAGTATTCTTGTATTCACGCTTAATGGAAGAAAGGATTACCTATCCCTTCTGTGGTTTAAATAAGCCAACAGCAAGTTCCCTATTAAAGCCAAACAAAAATATTTACAGCCACAGTGTCTTCGGTCAACAAAACTGATCTGAAAAACTGCTGTTTTGTTCACACTTTGTCCTGGAGGACACTCATTTTTTTCCACTAGAAATGCTCTTGCTCTCTCTTGCTTTGGAAGTAATTAAATTTAAGAATGTAAAGTAATATCAAGATTTTTTTTTTTTTTAAAGCAAACTTTCCATTTAAACTGAAAGCTAAAACAATTCCTGAAGACACTAATTGTTACAGAAACATTCATATTTATCATTCTGTACTAAAATCTCCCTGGACACAGCCTGTGGAGATGTACTTAATATATTACATCTTTCATGGAAGAGGTACAGGCAGGCTCAAACTTTGTGAGGAAATACGAGTTTATTCCCGTATGACTCCCAGCTGCCAATCTGAATCTATCTCAGCTCCAGAATACAGAAAGGCCATGAAGTCTGATCTTAAGGAGAACAAGAAGGTAAAATAAACTTGACAGAAGCGTGCCACTAGTGAGATCCTATGGGTACGCAGCAGACATGGATAATACAGCCACAATATTTACACATTCTTGAATTCTTTTTCCTGGTCACACTCAAATATTTCAGGAGAGAAGATCAGAGCTGTGTGGCATAGGACCATAACACATCCATTACCACACCAATAACACACCAAAATTAAGTGCTATGATCTAAACCAAACTTCAGGAAGATGCAGAGTGCTTCCCCACCCAATAGTTTTGACACCGAAAGAGAAAGCCTGAGGTTTCTGATTTATTTTTAAAAATCCAAGTGCAGTCCCTCCACACTACTGGGTACACATCTGCTACCATTGTTCTCCCAGAACCAGTCTGGGTTTACCTCCCCATCTATCAGCATTAGATTTCATTTTATCTGAATAATGGCAGAAGGTGGCAACAGATCGGGTCAAAGGCTCTTTTCATATCAAACCCTGAAGAAGTCGATTACTCAAAAAGAGAGACATCTTCAGATAACTGTGCAATCCATTCCTCATAAACGTTAAAGATTTTTTGTTATTAATAGTGGCAGGGGTGACAGATTATGGATATTAATGTTATTTTTCAGAGAATTTCAATGGCTAAGGCTTCTTCTCCTTTTTTTTTTTTTTTTTAAAGTTTCTAATTAGACATGAATTTACAGCAACCACCAGAATAGCCAGGATTAATACCCAGCAGTAAAAATCCTGCTAACAGTGAATCCATGGGATATGAATGGAGCAGGGGGGTGTGGAGGGGCTGCGCTGGAAACACACCCACCCCCCTCGGCTCCCAGTACTGTCAGGGACCCCCGGGGTCTGCCGGGCACCCGGGGGTGCAGGGCTGGAGGAGGAAAGCTTAGTCCTTACCTGATAAGCAGCTGGGGCGTCGGAGCCGGCGTCGGCCCCCAGGGCCGAGAGCTTCTCCCGCAGGCGGTGGTGGGCGCGGTGGCGGAGGCAGTAG
>NW_008625298.1:42724-47724 GCF_000691845.1 Merops nubicus | reverse complement strand
TTCCTGTAGTAAATTCTCCTTATCTCGGCCCACGGGAGTTTGTGTTTTTCTCCCTGTTCTCCCTCCCGTGTGGGGGTTTGGGGGGTGAGCGAGAGGCCCTGTGGTGCCCGGCTCCCACCTGGGGCTGAACAACCACACCCTCTCACCACTGATGGTCTAGTACACATTGTACAAGGAGCTATGCAGCTCTCCACAGACCAGGCATCTTCTGTGGCCAGCTGATGAGCTTTGGAAAGAGCACTAAGCAATTAGGATCTTGGCTTGGTTCAGTTTGCTACACTCAGGAAACTAATGTCACCTGTGATGCTCCAGGTGTATCCTGCCTGGGCTCTTGCTGCCCCTGCAGGAGATTGCAGGTGTCCCATAGGGGACTGCGTCTTTTGTGTTCCTGTCTTGGACACTGTGTAGAACTTCATGTGATAAAAGACACTCAGACATAGGCAGCTGAATCCCATCCCAAATATCCATTTCCTTTCTGAAAAGTTTAACAGCATAAGGAAAGCAAATCAATACAGTTAAATGCTCCTATGGAAAACTTAGGTGAAGTCCCTGGGGTGTACATGCATGCTCATTGGCAGAGTCTGTTGTGGAGGTGGGGTCTACACAGTCCATGCCTTTAGGAGTTCACAAGCCAACGTCATGATCCTGCCAGCACTGTCATGAATAAATCCAATGAATGGTCCTGCCTGTATGAGTAGCTGCAAAACCAGGTGGAACTGTGAATAATGAACCAAAGAGCAGTTTGTGGTTAACAAAATTCTTACAGCAACACTGGGAAGCTTATATTGGAGCATACATTGATGCCTAGCTAAAAGTTTCCAAATAAGACCCAAGAGGAGCCACCTCTTTGCTGCCAACACAAGGATCAAGTACACTAATTTTTATGTATTTTGTGTGTACATTGGCTCAGGGACACAGTTATACCTGAGGTGTAAATGAAAGTCATCAGCTATATCTGCTCTGGAGGTGCAAAGGTCTTTGGAACTAGCTGAATATTCTGCTAACCTGATGTTGAATTAAGGGTCATCCTGTTGGTACACAGTACAGGTAGGTAGAGAGTATTATGAGGTGTGATGCATGTGCTATGCAAACACGTGGTATAGGTGGTCCTGTATCAGTAAACATACTTTTTCCAGCAAAGATTGGGAGATTATAACTACATAAGCAGCACTGTGAGCAAGAAGACCAGAGCAAATCAAATACAATCCATCAGCCTTGTACACATATCCCTACTTTTGAAGGACACTGTTAAAAATGTGTATCACACCTTTCAGGAGTTACCTGAGCTTGAAGAAACTACTACTATGTTGGTAACTGTAATTTGTCATCAAATCTTCCTTTAAAAAAGCAAAAGTATATTACCAGATCAAAAAGACAAGATTGAGTCCTGAAATGGCACCTCCAGATGCATGCTAATAGAGCAGAAAACTGTTCAAATGCAGTTTGAGTTTATCAAATAACCTCCAAAGTTAAGCAAGCATCTTGGGCCACCTTCGTTTCTGCATGCTTCTGTTGAGCTGAATCAATGTGTCACTGTTATAGGTATAAAGCAAGATGTGATTCTATAGACTAGATCAGATATAACTTGAAGATTAAACAGGACATAACTAGACAAAAGTTCAAAATTCTGATTTCAAAATTCTTCATTTGGGGCTGCAGCTCTCCTTTGACCTGAAAGCTTTGTAAAGGCCTGAAGCTTTATTTTCACGTGTGTTTTGGGGTGGCTGCTTTTCTGGTAAAATATAAGGTTGAGTTCTCATTTCTAAGGAGACTTCTGTGTTCAGTTTTCTGATCAGTCTCAGGGGATTCACAGCAATACTTCTTACTTTGATGGTGCACCTTAAACAGATGACTTGTCAATGACACTTTGCTTCTTACCTGGAGAGTCTGGGACACTGCTCGAAAGAAGTGCAAATTTTGTGTGATAAGAAAAGAACTTCTGTTAATAACTTGGTTAGGATACTTGGTTGAGAAAGAGTCATCCTAGCTATGAGCCCCTGTTAGTATGATGTATTTTTACATACTTGAGTAATCAGATGGGACCAAAAAAAAAAAAAAAAAAAACAACCTAAAGATTCCACTTTCACCCTTGAAGGTTTTAGGCCTTGGCTAACTCCAGCCCACAGATGATCAGCCTTTGTGGATAGGCCAGATGACATATTCTGGTGGCTGAGAAGGGCTATATGCTGTGATCTTTCTTTTGCACAGGAGTTAGACTTATTGTACCTATGTGCAGTTTAAGTAACTGATATGCAATAGGTCTTATGTCTCTCAAGCATGCTGAGCTTGTTGCATGTTACATAGCTACTCTACACAGTCACTCCCTGTTTGTGTCCAGGCAGCTCCTTGCTTAGTGGCCCATTCAGAAATGGCTAATTTATATATCTTTTTCAAGAGTGTGCTGACAACATCGAAGCATTAGTGAAGATCTCTCCCAGATGTTATCTTTCTCATCAGCCGTTCTGGGGATGCTCCAGAACTGTCCCCCTGAAGCTGGAGTACGATCATATGAGAACCAGTTCCTTGTCCCCTCTATTGCCTGGTCTTTAAATAGCCCAAAACTTTAGGGAGTAGGAATACATTTGCCACCTAGTTACTCAGTGAAGAATAAAGCAGCAGCTGAAATCTGTAAGGCAGTCAGAAACAGCTTCCTAAAGAGCTGCAACAGCTGTATTACCTGTGGCAACATGGATCAGCATACCATTGATTCTGGAGCCATCAGACCTTTCTGGATCTTAACCAGTGATCAACACAGCAGAGGCAGAAGTTTTTAAAAATGTGAGATTGAAACAAGTTAAGGTATAAGGTCCAGCCTGTTTTTATGCCAAATATAGAGTGTAGAAAAAGACATAAAGTTATGAAACTAGAAAAATTTTGAGCTGCTATAGTTCATACAGATGTTTCAATCTCACTTTCATTTAAAGTATGTTGTTTTCCATGGTCTCCATATTCTCTGTAAGAAAGAGTAGACATGTCATCTAGCAATTTTATGAGGCAAGCTGCATACTTGCAAACAATTTATGAACAAACTCTGAGATGATATCGGAGACTGTGTTTAGCTCATATTAAACTGGATTAATAAGTATCTGCAGACAGTGCTTATTTATTTTTGTATTTAGACTACTTGGGAACTTATTACTTGAAAATGAAATCGTTCATGTTGCTAAACTGCAAGACTTTGCAGCCTTCTTCTGTATAGAAGCCCACAGAAAAATATTTAATTTGTATCTCCTCTCAATGTTCTAATGGAAACCAACCCAATGTACACTAGCAATAATAAAAATATTTTGTTCCAGAAATACACACGATTACATCCCTTTAATATCCTAGTATAGAACTGCATCTGAAACACAAGGCAGTATGAGTACATCAGTTCTGGTTTTCCAGCTCATTTTACTATTTTAATACAACAGCCTCTAAAACAGTGGGGAAAATGTGTTTCACAGTGCACCTGCTGGGATGGTGTGTGAGTCACTGGCTGCTCTTTGGAAGCCAGCTATCATATAGCTGTAACATTAACAAAACATCTTATTACTGTCATCTCCTGTCAAGAATATGAGTAATGTGGAAAAAGACACAAAAAGGGAATAAATATACACTTCTCTTAATTTACAGTAAAAGTTACTGTTTCAAATAGAAGAAGCCAAAATGTCTCCAGGGTAATTGTATCCCTTGTGTAAGGCACCCTGTGTAACATATATCAATAAATTAAATTTATTTACCTTATAAAAATTACCTCAGTGCTACAGAAGTTTCATCATTCATGCTGCTCTGGTTAAGGTTACGACAGTGTTTCCACTAAAAACTTCACTTTTCAAGCATACAGGATTCAGCTGTGCAAATCTTTTAGGATTTTAAAGTACACATATGAAATAGCTGCTCTGGTGGGATCTCATACAGAAAAATGCACAAGAAATGGCATGGGCCCAGTAGCCTCTATATTAAATAAATTATCTATACGGGCAAACAGGTGGGAAGAGAGAAATGCTGTCACTCTGCAAGCTCCACCCAACACATAAAGCACTTTGGAATCACAGGATATGGGAGCCAACACTCTCCTCCTTGTCCTATATCCCAACAGCCTTCCAGATGTGTCCCACCTCATATCTCCCAGCCTGGAAACATTCTGGTTCACCATGTAAATGGAAACAAGCAGCTAGAGTATTTTTGCCTCTGGGTGAGGACCACAGAGCTGAGGATTGCCCAAGCCTAGCCACCTTGCCCCAAAACAGTAAACACATAGGCAGAGGGGTTGCTCATGGAACAGCTCTTCAGTGGCCACAACTTACAGAGCCACAGATTAAGGCAAACCAAAATTGCTGATAATTTATTTTAAGATACTGTACAATAAACAGTGCTGCAGTTTTTACATCAGCAATTACTTGTGGGATTTCTTGTCACAGAAATTCTACTGCACGGCCTCATGAGCCCTCAGAGTATGTCATTAATGTTTTAATTCACATCAGGGGTGTCAATCTGAAGTGAGTCACCTATTGTCCCCAAACATTGAGCTTAGAGGAGCAGTCCCAAGACACACAAACTGTTTTCTTTTACTAAGCCACAACTGTTTTTCTAAACCAGATGATAAGGTCTGGGAACGCACTAATACCCAGGGGCTTCCTGTCAGATCACAACTAGTTTGAAATTTTATCCTATAGATCCACCTATCTTGGGCTGGGTTTCAGGTAAGGAATGCAGTGTTGGTGTTTGTAGGTTACATTTCTGATTTCCTAGAGGAGTTGTTTTTGCTGATTTTTTTTAATAGTGTTGGTGCAAAAAGAAAAAAAAAAAAAAAGGTTATCATCTCATAAAAAGCTAAACTTTGAAGCCAAGAGAAAACAAGAAAACATGAAAGAGTTAAATTGATGTGGCTGAAAAATGACATGTTGAACAGAATTATACTAAATACCTGTCAAACACTAGGAGATTTTTAATTCTGTTATCTTGCAAGGAGTTAGTTTTGTTCGCTCTATAAGAAAATCAATGCTTTAGCTGCTAGG
>NW_008625298.1:32806-42693 GCF_000691845.1 Merops nubicus | reverse complement strand
AGGGAAAGAATAAACTTAGACTTTTCTATCTTCTTTCTGTATTGTTTCCCCAAATTAGGAAAAAATAAGGAAAAACCTCTTCTGCCTTTGATCAGTTACAATTCCATGAATGTTATCTTTTGATATACATTTCTTAGTGTATGTTCATGCTATATTCAATTCAATGTTCATGTTAAATTCAATTATATTTGGTCACAACAACTCCAGGCAATGCTCCAGTCTCGGGCAGGAGTGGCTGGAAAGTGTCTGGTGGAAAAGGACCTGGGGGGGGGTTGGTGGACAGCTGGCTGAATATAAGCCAGCAGTGTGCCCAGGTGGCCAAGAAGGCCAGTGGCATCCTGGCCTGTATCAGAAATGACCAGCAGGAGTAGGGAGGTGATTGTGCCCCTGGACTCAGCCCTCAGGAGACCACACCTTGAGTATTGTGTCCAGTTTGGGGCACCACAGGATAAGAAGGACATGGAGGTGCTGGAGCGGGTCCAGAGAAGGGCGACAAGGATGGTGAGAGGGATGGAAGACATGACTTATGGAGCCCAGCTGAGGGACCTTGAGTTGTTTATACTGAGAGGAGATCTTATTGCTCTCTACAACTACCTGAAAGGAGGTTAGAGTGAGGCTGGTGTTGGTCTGTTCTCCCAAGTGACTAGCGATAGGACAAGAGGAAATGAGGTTAACTTGCACTAGAGGAGGTTTCCATTGGATAATTAGGAAGAATTTCTTCACTGAGAGACTGGCTAGGCACTGGAGTGGGCTGCCCAAAAAAGGTGGTGGAGCCATCATCCCTGGAGGTATTCAAAAGATGAGTAGATGTAGTACTTGAGTTTATGGTCTGGTGGTTAGGGAAATCTTGAGATGAAGGTTGGACTTGATGGTCCTAGAGGTCCTTTCAAACCACAGTGATTCTATGATTCAATCCACAGTCCTGTAGTTTCACTTATAGTCAATAGATGGAGAAAGGATCAACCTATCAGAGAGTATTGCAGGTGACCTAAGAGGCAAGATGTAATACCCTTAAGGAGCTGAGTAGCAGTTTGAGAATTACTGTGCCTGCTGGTGTAAATTTGGAGCCATCAGAAAGTTTGGAATACATCAAAGGTCCAACAAAACTTTAATTGACAAAGGAGAAGTATAATCAAGGCCAATGACCTGCACTTATGTGGTTGTTGTTGGCCATTTCATGACATGTTAAGTGAGCACAGCTGACTAAAGCATCACTAATTGGTCAAACATATATAGCTTGCTTCTCAGTACAGTATAACATAATATTTAAGTGTACATATGCTTTATATCTATCTTCAGAAGTAGTGTGTGAAGGTTGCATGAAGGTTATAACATTGTATAGCTCTAAATTTGTAGAGGTGTTGCATACATGAACAAAGTATGATACAGACCTTGCTATGTGAAGTTTTCTGCAGAAGCTTTTCAAAAAGAACTGGCTCTTCGTTCATTGTATCTATTCAAAATGAATTGAAAAGGTTTCAGGTTTGATTCCTCTTCAAACTGATGTACACTGTTACAAGCTGGCCTGACAAGCTAGCTATCTCCACAAGTGATTACAAGCAGCAGAGAAAACCTTCTGAAATTAGCAAAATGAGACAATGGTAGTATCCATCCAACAAAAAGATAAAGTGACTAAAAGGATCTTTCTGTCTTCTTTGTTAAGAATCATTCTAACCTCCACTGAACATTACTAGCTATGTGAATTAATCAAGAGCATATGGCAGAAGACACAGGACTGAACGTGAATGATACTGGGCTGTTGTACTTGCTCTTGTATGAATGTGTACTCTATTCCATTTCTTTCTGCTCTTCCTTCTCCTGCCCTCTGTGCCTAGAGCTCAGGACTAGATCAGAAGCAGTTATTTACTTTTCCCTTGTATAAGGTCAAGTGCTCTGCTCCTGGCTCTGCAGAGAGCACCAAGCATGTGATTTACACCATTAATAGCAAGTTCCCCAAGGAAGTGGAAATTACTGTCAACAAAACAGCACCACTGAAGGGAAAGTCAACATGGTTGCAGAAGTTGCTGTGACAGTTAATCTTAACAGCTACTGCCTTTGAAATAAATGAAATAAAATAATTATTAATAGTATGCCATAGCTCTGGCAGCAGTGCCAAAGCCAACCAAAGTACAGTGTAATGAGTTCAAACCTAATAAACTTGCTAAGACTCTGGCATCCCTCTAACCAGCTTGCTGGCCCAAATAATATTCAAGTCTCTCTGTGAAAGGAATAACAAGCCTTACTTTGGGAAGGTTTTGTTTCCCTGAAGGTGAAAAGCAGTGGGGAAGCTCCTAAAAAGAGTGAGTTGTTTGTTCTTTCCACATATGTGCTAAAACAAACCTCCCGTGTGCATGAGTTGTGCCTGCTGCCTGTGTTGCTGTAAGGCTGGGCAGACCACATAGGGACAAAGACATTTGACATTTTGTGTTGCTGTGATGGTCTGGTGGAGTTGCCCTTTAGTAACCAGTGAAGGAAACATGATTTTCAGAGTTAACTCACTCACTGTTACCATATGTAGGAGGGAAATGATGGGGTGCTGACTAACTGTGGGGAAGCTTGGAAAATCCTCTGAAAACTGAAATAGGAGACTATCTTAGGCATTTCCTTCACCTCTGTCTTCTAGGCGTTTTCTCTTCCCATCTGCTCAGTCTACAATTGCTCCTGTGTTCTGCCATCTACATTGCTTATTTTGGGCTTCTGCTGGAAAATGGCTTGAAACCAGAAATCTTTTTTTTTTTTTTTTTCTGAGCTAGACAAAACATTAGAAATAGATGACTATAGAATGACAAGAGAAGAAATAACTGTTTGGAGTTTTCCTATTTGTAGCTTTCATTCTTTTCCATAAATTGAAAATGCATTAAGAAACATTTAAAGACATTTAAGAAAACTTACAATTTTATGCCTTTGTTCTCATAGAAGCCAAAGAAAAACCATCACTGACATTAACGGAACAAAAATAGAAACAGTGTTATGGTCAGCAAGGACCTTTTACATTTCCGCTTTCTGGCACATAGAGAAATAAAAAATGGAAATGGCCACAAATACACTATTGTTATTATAATCATAGTTGTAAGTTATAACTAGTAGGCAAGCTTCTTCATTTCTGTACTTCTGGCTACCTCAGAGATAACCTGCCAGTGTGTTACAAGCACAAGTCCTGAGGGAATAGATTTTTCTGCAAAAGCAATGAAATGGAGGGGTTCATCCTCACAGAAAGGGAGGAATGACAAAAGACAGAAGGCTTTTACAGCAAATCACAATAAAATGGATATTAGCATTCCCCTTGGCCAGTTCTGTGTCCTTTAAACTTATTTTTCCCCATCACGTTTTCTCCCCCTCCTCCTGTGGCTATCCTATAATAGCAGGACAACAACTCCTTTCTTCTCTAGGGTATAAAAGTCATTTATACTGTTGAGAGGAAACTGCTCCTCCTCACAGCTGAAATTTCAGTGACATTCCTAATCTGTAAAATATTGGCATATAGTATTTACAGCCATGATATGCCATGGGCAACTTAACTTCTTTGCTATCCCTCTGAGCTAAATGTGTGAAGCTTTTAGATGTGTAGTGAACAATGGATCAGGGCCCCAAAATAAGAGATTTTTTTTTCACAAAATTATGTTTATATTAGTTGCATGCTAACATACAAAGTTCTTAGCAGTGCTCCACATACTGTTTATCAGAAACTGACAATCTCCAGCAACTCAGACTATGCAAAACCTGTTTGTGTTCACACAAAACAATTCAGTCTTGTCTGTGATGACCCTTGCACTTGTGTTTAAAGCATACAACATCTGTTTTCCCCTTCTGAGGCCATTTTGCTTAGTTTTGGAAGGAGTGATGTATTCTTTTGAAATAGAATGATGCCAAAATCCCCAAGAGCTGGCTCCAGAAATGGATACAGCAGACCTGTGTCAGCTTAGTGTTACCAAGCTAAGCCCTGCTGAGCAGAAGAGCTGATTTGGTAAGATGGCAGTGTTGGTATTTTTGTCATTGCACCCAGGCTGGTGTATACTAAGCCATACTGTGGGGAGGTGAACAGGTTTTCTTGGAAAGATGCCTAACATGCAGCCCTTAACTCTTGGAAGGAGAGTCTCTGTACAGATTTTACCAGACTCATCCAACTACCAAAAACATGGGAACATTATTGGAAAACATGAAGAGATCTTATGACTTGCCTTTTACTCTCCTGTTTTGACTGTAATCTTGGGAGATACTACTATCTACCTAGTCACATGAAAACTAATATTTGGATTATGGATTATACTCCTGGCTTTCTGTGGGATGTGCAGGTAAAATATTTTTGTAACTATTTATATGATAGGATAGTAAGATCTCTGTTTTGTCATTAGTGTTTACACAGCTTCTAGCACAGAACTGTAGTCATAACATTGATTATAAAAGTAAATCCAATAGGAGACAAAGGTTATGAATCCTTGGAAATACAGGGGTATTACTAAATAACATACAGTTTTGTAGGTGAAAATGTTCGCATCAGAAAGGTGGATTCCCTTCCCTTCCACTTTTCTCATTTTAGAAAACTATTTTGTCCATGAACAGATTGCATCTTTCCCAAACATCTGGCAAATGTCTTTTAGGGACAGACTAAAATTGTAGAATGGAGAAATACAAATAGCATAATTATGGCTTTATTTTGGTCTGCTCATGAAATTGAGGGATTAGCTGTACATAGGAGAGCAGTTAGGGTGGTGGCCCAGGGTCAGAAGGTTATTCTCCTAACTACAAAGAAGAGCCCTGGACTACAGAGTAGAAAGTTTCAGCTCCTAACAAACTGTTGGCTTAGCTTTAGTCTCTCAGGAAAAGTGAGTTTATGGGACGACTTATATTTATCTACACATTTTTGTTTCATTCCCTTCCCCCCAATACTTTTTGAATCCATTTGTCAAATTGCACTAAATTTGACAGGGATTTTCCATTCTCAGAGGCATTTGCTGCTTCATGTGTTGAGGCAACAGGTGGCTGACTAAAGGAGGAGACTGTATTTGTTTGCTGTTGAGTAAAAGACTTTACTGGGGGCTTGGATCCACCAGAAAGGAGGGAACATTATGAAGATGCCATTAAAGGGCGAACTTTTATCAGTCTACAGACTCCATCTGTGAAGGATCCATTAATAAGAAAACAGGTTTACTTAGTAATAAATTTTCCTGTAGTGTAGATGCAGTAGTACAGATAAGAAGTTTATGTGAATATGCAGTACTGTGTATACAGAGATGGATGCAATTTATTGTATCTGGCTCTACCTGTCCTTTGAGATGACAGAGGCAGCCCTGAAGCAAAAGTGACCTAACCATATTAATGCAGAGAATTGTTTGAGCTCATTGTCTGCCTTCCAGCAAGGGTTTTATTATCTCAAACACAGAATTATAACCTTATATTTGAACCACATGGGCAGAGAAGGTGGATGCTCAGAAGACAATACCAACAAACATTGTGATCAAAGCTTCTCCACTTCAGCTTAGTAGGATGTGAGCAATGGAAACAATGAAAACATGCCTGTTTGTTGTTGGTGTTTTGTTTTGTTTTGTTTTGTTTTGTTTTGTTTTGTTTTTTCTGTCAAAATTTCCAGTGTCTAGCAAGGGGAGAGTTTTGACTGAAATACTGTTTGCTGTCAGGCAAGAATGTTTCTGCTCCTCTTCCTCCACTCTCCTCTGAAGTTCCCCTGTAACAATCTCTCTCTTTCTTGTGTGTTATTTTGCCTACTCACCTTTTCCTTCCACCATGTTCCCCAGTGCCCTGATCTTCTGGGAACTAATTCTCAGACAGCAGCAGTCAGCAGCTAACTTCATTTTCTATTCTGGTGCCAACCCAAATGACAATCAGTCTAAACACAGCACCAGTAAATGCTCTTTTCTTAAACTTCAGTGCTACTGGAGAGTATCCTTTAGCATTGAAACCTTCTCAGTGACTGAGATTTAAACAACCTTTTATGTAATTTCCTTCATCTCATGTTTTCCCTCCCCAGACAAGTTTCTACCAGTCAGTTCAGCACAGAGGAACCAAAGGGAAATGTTTGTGTGATGTGAGACAGACATTGAGGTGCTGGAGCAGGTCCAGAGAAGAGCAACGAAGGTGGTGAGGGATCTGGGGAACGTCTTCTGAGGAGCAGCTGAGGGAACTGGGGTTGTTGAGCCTGGAGAAGAAGAGGCTAAGGGGAGACTTTGTTGGTTTCTATAACTACATGAAAAGAGGCTGTAGTGAGGTGGATGTTGGTCTATTCTCCCAAGTAATCAGCAATAGGATGAGAGGAAATGGGCTCTAAGTTGTGCTGGGGCAGGTTTAGCTTGCATATCAGGAAGAATTCCTTTACTGAAAGGGTGGTGAAGTATTGGAACAGGCTGCCCAGGGAGATGGTAGAGTCACCATTCCGGGAGGTGTTCAAAAAAGATGTACATGTGGCACTTCAGGACGTGGTTTAGTGGTCATGGTAGTGTAGGGTTGATGGTTGGAGTTGATGATCATAGAGGTCTTTTCCAACCTTAATTATTCAATGATTCATTCTTATGTGTTGTTTTCTGTTTATCCTGGAGCCATTCCTATTTATCATCATCTTCAACATCTTGTGTCTAAAGTGGCCTTGTGGTTCATTCTTATCAGGCAAGCCCTGTACATCTATTCCATACTACTCTTGCAGTGATGACTCTGTTCCAAGACCTAGAATGACACAAGTACAGGGAGAGAATCTGGGCAGATAACCCTCTAACTGCATGACATTGTACTCATGACCTCACAGAACTGTGGTGATATGTACTGGGGGCAGATGGTGAGATCAGCAAGAACCAGGAAACATCTCTTCCCTCTGGAAAGCAAGTTGGAGGAGCAGCAGGAAGAGCTACCAGGTTGGGCTTGAACCTAGAATTCAGACTCCTAGATCTTCTTCTGCCTCCCCAGCCACCAAAGATCTATTCTGCTCAATTTTCCTTATAAGAACATGTTTTTACCTGTGCCAGAGACATAGCTTTGGTATGCAGTGAACACGTGCAATGGCATAAAACATCCAGTAAAAAAATGCTGAGCTAGGTGTGTCAAATCCAGTAGCTTTGATCCTTGAACAATACATTCAAGTCTGAATACCAGAAATTAAGCATCTAAAATAAATTTGTGGCCAGCTCATTAGAAGTGTAGAGCACCTTTTAATGTTGTTGAAATGGAAAATCAAACACAAAAGCCAATCAGAACCAACACTTGTCGCTCTGCCAGAAAAGCAAAAAAAAAAGAAAAAGAAACAACAAGCAACAACCCGGCCCTTAATTTGTACAGATTATCAGACTATAACTTAAAAAAAAATATATTCCCATTTATCACTGAAATCTAAGCTATAGAAGGCCATTGAAGTAGTAAAACAGCAAAAGAAGAAATAATACACAGGCTTACAGTGGAATTACATTCACTTATATATGCTGTGGATCTCATCCATACTGTTGAAATAGATTATAGATTTTAAAATTTGCCTTACTTACCAGGCATGAAGAAAAGTCCAGGTGTTAAAGGAAGAAAATATGGAGGATTTTGAATTCTGTCTTCTGCTCTCCAGACCCTCAGGGCAGTTCTTATTTAAAAAAAGCTCAAATCCTCCTTTAGCTCAGGAAAGGGGGTTGCTTGAGTCTGTCCATGAGAGGGTAGTGCCACACATATTTGGATGACAGACTCCTGGACAATGAGATAGGTGAATATCCACATGCTCTTTATCAAAGGGTGGCGTAAAAAGATATGAGATTTGACAGAATACAGCAGGACCTACTTCATGGGACTATCTCAGTTTGCCATCAGTTTAAAACAATCTTCTTTTCTTTTGGAGATTTATTGGAGATTTTGTTGTTGTTTTTCATTATGTTACTAAGATTTTCTGTCAGTGTCAAAAGTTAATAGATTTGCAGAGACTCTGAAACCTACCAAACCTGAAGGTGCTGCACATAATGATAGGCGGGGTTTCCTGAGTTTTGGGTTGATGTGCTTGGATCAGGATCATCCAGCTCATGTGCATAACATCCCCGTCAGTCAAACATTTATCCCTGTGTTTTCAGTGGGTACTCTGAGAAGAATAAAAATTCTTGACACAGCTTACAAATGGTTGAAAGAACACAGACAGAAGTGGAAAATCGTGTCCTATCTGTGGTGGTGAGATACATCTCTCCTCATTTTAGCTGAGGGCCAGGCATTGAGTCTAAGCCAGTCATGTCAGTACTCTGTAGTTTATGAAGAGACAGGCACCTACAAAGGACAATTCATCTTCTCCAAGAACAGATGTATATGAGTGATAAAGGGGAAGTCTGTCTTTCATCAGAGACTACTGGGGGTGCTCTGATGATGAGCTGGGGCCAGATGCCTAACCTTTTAGACAGCAGAAGTTAAAGGAGATAAATCTGTGACTTTATCAGAAGATGAGATGCGATTGTACTGCTATGTGACCTGACACAACAAACTGGTTTTTGAAGAATATGCGCCATTGATTATTTTAAAATCAAGCTGTTTTCTCTTCTTCTGATAAGAAAAGCACATCAATATTTGACACTTAATTCACTGGACTGGCTTTACATAAGTTTCTCCATTAGTTTTGGACAATGCCTTTTCTAAGAGTGGAGCTGCACTATGTCTATCAAAAATTCCTTAGAAAGCAATGGACCATGAAAAAATACAAGCTTACTATTAAAGTACATGACACTAAATAATTGCTGCTTTAAGGATCATAGTGTTATATTGATGCTTTGAAGTACCAGCCTTTTAAAGTGTTGCAGGGCAGGGATATATATATAACAGAGGTTTACCAGTGCTTCATGCAGTCACAGAAGTGGATAATTGGGATCAAGGCTCTCATTGACCCCATAACACTATTAATGCCACAAAATAAAATACCAGGCACTGGAGGGCTTTCTACCATAAGTCTCATACAGCTTCAAAGCTAGATCTTAGAAGGACTTAAGGTACTTGGAGAAAGACACAGACACCTTGAACTATCTAAAACCACTTTTGTTCTTTTATAGAATTGAAAGACTCTCATATACAGGCCATTCACACCCTAAGCCACCCAAACCTCATACCTTAGTGCTTCTTCCCAAGAGAAAGCATGAGCTTGCAGCTATGCATACCCTTCCACCACTCTCCTCTGAAAGGCCTTCTCAAAGTGCATTTAACACACACAAACAAAATTGGTTCCATCACCCAGAACAGCTGTGTTAGCCCTGGTTACAATAACACCTCCTGTGGTCTTCTTTTGTAAATAGAGTGGTGGCCAGCCTCTGAATCTTTAGGCATTCACATGAGATCTCAATGATTTATATGTAACACCTTACTAGCAACAGGGGCTCCTTGATAATGACAGTACTGCTGGATAAAATAAAAATACAGGAGTAAAGGAACCAGACACTGCTGTTCAATTTACTCTCATTAAATTATCTTTGACACGTTTCAGCTTAGCATGTGCTGGGTTTATGGGACCTTGAGGGCTTTTCTTCTTGGAATCATTCCCTTCCGGTCAGCATTTTTAATTTTGTCTTTAACTTTCATATTCAAAGGTAATTGCCTTGCTGGTTAGACAAGGTTGCAGCCATGTTCAGTGTTCTGAGCTAACATGGTAGACACCTATTGTCAGCAGAAGGTCCTGAGCTTTGGACTGCCAAGAAGTTGACCACTTCCAACCTTCAATCAAGTATCGGATTTCTCTGAATACAACCCTGCTCTTCAATTTTTATAAAGTAGTTGTAAATACCTTACCTGGCACACAATTTGAAAGTATTTCAAAATCCCTAAACTTTCTGTTGGAAAGCCTAATTTCTGCTATACTAAAACATAGTTCCGATTTCCACTCCAGGGGCTCAAGATGTCTAAAAGCTAAGCACTTTTGCATTTAACCTGCAGACAATGAAGCCTTT
>NW_008625298.1:4933-32775 GCF_000691845.1 Merops nubicus | reverse complement strand
TTTCCCTATAAATCTTGCTACTAAAGGAGGGGAACTCATTTGTCACTATCTAAACCATCTACAGCTACTTACGGGTAAAACCGGAGCAGGTGCAGTGCAGTTTTGGGTTTCCTCCTGGAGGCCTGCAGCCATATGCTTCTTTGCAGAAGACAGGCAGGAAATTTATAGCCATGCAATTATTGAATAAGCTGTGATGAGTCCTGCGGAAGTGTCTGTGTAAAGGAATCCCTGAAGAAAGAGGCAATCCCACCCAGTTTTCATGCCAGTCTTCTGCACTGATAATCAAAGCAGATATATCTACAGTAAATTCTTGCCTATTAATTTACTTGGGAGCACTTTTCCTGCCTTCAGAGAAGAGCTTCAAAGCTGCATTAAATTCATCAATTCTCATTTGTCTGACTTTAAACTAAAATTTTTTTAACTGAAATAGCTACAGCCAGATGACATAATAAAAATATTTAATTTTATTTTTCTCCAATTCAGGCAGCTAAAGCTATTTATTTCAAAGGCTAGAGACTATAACTTCATGAGACAATATATCTGTTTATAACAGTTTTAATACATGCAATCATATGAAGTGAAACATAGATACAGTCTGTGTTTCTGGTTTATCCACAGTGCCAGTCACTTCACCAGTTTAAACTTGTTCCCAAAGTGTGACTTGTTAACTTTGTGCCAGGAGGTCAGCTCTCACCTCTGTTCCTGCAGCTGGCATCAAAGTGGAATGAGCTGCTCTATGATTGTATGTCCATACCTGATCTCATGTGTCCTGCAGATCATTGAGTCATGTATGTGTGCTGGAGGAGTCATCCAGAGCCAGGACAGGAATGTGGTGGCTCTCTGCACAGAGAGGCAGTGAATCTGGTAGAAGATTTTTAATGGTCAGTTTTGACCTTTCCATACAAATGCAGAGCACATAAAGGGAAAATGTGGGGTTTTTTTCATAAATATGCACAGAAGTGTAGTTGAGGAAGAAGCTCTCAGAAAATTTTCTTTCAGCATTCTGTAAATAAAAAGATAAAATAACCTCCCTATTTTAGAACAAATAACTTCCGGGCTAGAAATCCAGTTTTTAAGTGAAACAGAGATGAAGTATTAGCATTGTAATCAAATAGATACTTTCACTAGACACTTTTGATAGTTTCAGAACATGTTTCACTGTCCCAATTTGTATTTATTTACTGGTATTAAAAAGTTGGAGATTTTAATTTTTCATCCCAGACTGCGAAAGGAACTCTTGGATTTGTTTGCTTTTTTGTTTGTTTGTTTTTTGAAAGTACAAATCTTACAGTTTGGAGGAAGATATCTTCTCCCTCAACATAGTGCTCCCCATCGACTTTAAAAGCCTGTCAAGCATCTTTCTGTAGTTCTGATTTATTGAATCCATGCCAAAGGTGGACAGCACAATTCTGTGCTTACTTGACTAATTCAAAGGGGGTGTTTATGGGCAGACACTATGGCCTAGAGGATGTTATCTTCTTTCCCACCCCCTGCCAGGATGGAATCTGACACTTCTCACTTTGCTAATGTTTTCTTCTCTCTTGCCCCTGGCTGTGGCTAAGTGATTGTTTATGGCAGATACTTTAAATCATTATCACCTCCTGGGCCTTTGAGTACTGCTACATAATCTGCTTTGGCATCAAGGAAACTCTTCTCTCAGTACAAAACAAGGCCAAATGTTTATCTGGTGAGATGATAGTCAAAGTGTCTCCCCTAATATTTAAAAATAAACAGCGGTACCTCTGCTTTGTTGCAAGGAACACCAGCTAGCTGAAGCTAAGCAGTACTTCTGACACTCCTCAGTGCACGACCGAGGGCTCCTTGGGTAGCTCTTTGCAACTGGTTTTTGTAACATCAGAAATATCCAGGGAACACAGAGGATAAACCAATATATAAATAAGCTTCACAAAGTATAGATGTGTTTATGTCATTATCTTAGTACTTAAATCCTGGTTTGCAGTGTGGTGGTGCCATTATAACAATAAGGTGAGCTTTGCTTCAGTGACTGTCCAGCAAGCAGCTGTGCAGAGCAGAAGAAGATGTTGAGGGCACCAGGAAGGCCACGACCTCTCTGCCCAACTTGGGAAAGCAAAGCTTGTTGCTCTCAGGGGAAAGACAGAGGCTGTGATTACTGATTGTCAGGGAAAACAGCCTCTCCCAGAGTCACCAGTGACTGCAGCCATGGCCCTCCTAACCCCCCGGGAAAAAGCACTCTGCAGGAGCGTTTTCTACAAACACACCCTGCTTCTTGCCTCCTTCGTTGTGCCTCTCATCCTCAAAACAATAACATTCAGCTTTTTTTGAGGGGTTGAAAGACCTTCAGCAGGCTCAGTCAACTGTCATGACAATCCTCACAGATCACCAAGGGTTTCTAGTAGTTGGCAAGCTGTTAGCAGAGGAGTGTTCAAAGGAAGAAATTGAATGACTGGTAAGATCAGTTGACTGGTAATAATTACAGAGGCCCTCTTACACACTAAGGCCAGGGGTATATTCTGGAAAGCTTCTACATGACGAGGAGTTTCAAAACAGAAGTGTCACCTGCTGAAAGTGTTCAGACAGGGGCTGACTAGTTGCTAAATGGAAATTGCCCAAAACTTCCAGTTCTTCGAAATTTTACATCACTTTTTACTAAGTAAATGAGAAAAACACTCAATAGTGCTTGATAAAACCTTAGTATGAGAATTTTCTTTAGACTCCACATGGATTTTCATATCTTGAATGGTAGTTTAATAATTTATTTGATAAGGAGCTAGTGTTAATCTAGAAGCCTAAACTAAGTTACTCAGGGCTTTGGCACTGCCAGAGCTATTTGGAACCTATTTCTAAAGAAGTGGATACAGAGAAGAGGATGAAATAGGGGTAGTGTTCAGGAAAGAAATAAGCAGGTTTCATGGACATTCTTCAAAGGGAAGCTTGCTGTCCAAAAACATTAACGTCAGTAGAAATGTAATGGGTTTACATTTCTGGTTAACCAAACAACACAGCTGTTAGCTCACTCCACTGTTCAATATATTTCAGGTTTAGTGCATGAAATTACTTTGACATCCAAACTAACCCAAAACATGGTAGCAGGAGTAAACACAACTAAATAAAGAAATCCTAGTTGTGGCTTTGAAGAACTCCTGCTGCTGTACTGCACTGAAAATGTCCAGAATTGTCAGCACAGCCAGCTCAAGGCTGACTCACAGCATGGGTGCCTAGAAGATGTTTAAGGCAGCTAAAGGAGCTGAAGTTACAGTTCTTTTTAAGCCAGAGACACAGTAGTTTTTTTGTCCTTTTTATTACATTGCCTTTTCTGCAGTAATTACCTGACAAAGCAAGCAGTGGGGAACAGCATAGGGGCATTTTTGTTGACTTTGCCCCTGCAAGCATGGATTAGTTAAAAAGTTTAAAGGTAGCATTGTGTTTTAGCTTGGACTATCAAGGATCAGAGATGGACTATAATGAAATAATGAGGTTTGCATTTTAAACACTCAAAATGAGAGTGAGTCTGACTTTTTCCTTATTCTTTTGGCTTTGCATTTAATAGCTTGTCCATTGAATAAGATATCTTTGCACTCAAGTCTTCCGTTCAAAGTGTTCTTACTGTGGTAGTTATATCTCCAGTACCTAACCTAGCAAGTTAGACCTCAGAGGATATTTAAACACCCAGCTCCAAAACTTCATGAATCTGACCTCTGCAATCATATTTTCTCTCTTTCAGTTGACTCTGATTTATTCCCAGCTAGATTTCATTCTCCTTTCTTTGCTCAGACTGCCCAAGCAATATTCTGCATTTGTTTCTCATGGTTTATAAATAAACTATTTCCTTTTTCACTGCATTCTTTGACACAGTCACACTTCTGACTTTCCTTTGTCACATTTTTGTTTATATTTTTTCTTTCTACCTAATCTCATCATTGTCTACCCAACCTTGCCTTCTCTTTCTACTTATAGATGCCTTAAAATGCAGTATAGTCCATTCCTTTTAGTCTTCTTTCACTTACCTCTCCCTTTCAATGATCTCAGGTTATGAATGACTCCCTGAAAGTGGTTTACTTATGTTTGCCACTTTACCTCTAGGGAATTCCAGATCAGATCATCCATATGAAGGGATGGGTTTATTTTTGGTTTTGTCTTTTTATATCTCCTCTTTGACATTCTGGTACCAGTTCAGAATTCAATGCTTCTGAAGAACTCTAAGTAACAATTCTTGGTATCTCTTCTGCCAGCTTTTCTCTACAACTGTTGGTAGCTTCACTTCTCTGTGTTCACGGAGATATAAATACTTAAAAGTTATTTAAGTAACTTGGGTTGGACCTCTCCTTGCCTTCCACTCTTCCAGTCTTCCAATAATTTGGATCATCTCCCTTTTCAATAGTGTAAAATTTCTCTTTTTCTTCAAACTTTTGTTATTCTGCTGTTAACCACCCCCACACCCACATTATCTCTTTCCTTAATTAACACAGCCTTTAACTTCACAGTCTTTTCTGAATTTGTAGCTACTACATTTGTCCTTTACCTTGCTTTCAGTGTCACCAAGGGATCAAAATATCTTTCACTATTGGAGTGTCAGAGTCAATTTTTTTTCCCAATTTGCTTATTGATTTCAGTGTCTGAACAAAAAATGCCTAAAGAATGACTTGATATAATTTTTGTGTTTTTAGGCTTTGAAACATACTGAGGCAAATACTAAACACTCGAATCAGAACAAGAGTTTTAGGACATTATTCCTTACCACTAGATCTATTTTGAGAACATTTTCCTGCAAAGATTTCAGACTATGACTCTTCAATGTTGATATCTCCTGTGAAAGTTGGTCTACTCTTAAAGATACTTGAGTGTTCAGAATAGCAAGAAATTAGGATCTGGCTATCCAAATTACAGAGTATATATCCCTGTATAAATCAGATAAGATTTTTAGCCTAAACCATATTTCAGATTACCCAAACCATCAAGTTATAGGTAGACACTTGCTCTAGAGATGTCATTATTAATAATTAACTCATAGGTATTATGATTTTATCAACTTTTTGCTAAATTGGACCATACTTTTGGAGTGACCAGAACTCATTCTGTATAGTGAATTGAATTGGTTTTTGAGACTCACCTAGCTAATTCTATCTGAAACTGGGGTTTCACTGCTGAGACTCAATCTGACTTTGGTGGCACTTTTATATGTAGTAACTTACACTGAGATATGTAAAGCTAAAAGAACCAAATGAAAGATATTGAATAGAGTACGATGTTTTTTTTCCTTTTGCTGCGGATTTTGAAGATTCTTTCTTTTTAGCTTGTTTAAGTTTCTTTTCTTCCCTGCTTGAGTAACTTTATTTGACTGTAATAACTGGAGGTCAGGGGAGAGGTAAAAAAAAAGAGAAAAAAAAGGGTTACATTTGTGGATTAGAACATAAAGAAACTGGCCACAAGCGGCAAACATGAATTTAAATTTTGCTTCCAGCATGACAAAGACCATGCTTAGACCCTGAATCTCTTTCATTAACCAGGATTTAGAAAAATGTGTCCTCATTGGACCTTGGTCTGTAATGTGACCAGTATGCGAGAGCTTTAATTTCCTTAAGGAAAGAGTTCTGCTATACTTAGATTTTTATTTGAAATATTAATTGTGATGAGTAGGAAGAAAGAGTTATCCTTTCAATTCTAGCTTTTAGCTTGATGAGTATTTATTTTCCACTGACTGTAGTCACAGCGACTCGTTAAAAGACTTTAATACACTGTGCGATAGAAAGGAACATCAGCTGTGCATCTCTGGAGAACACCATTCATACTCTCTTAGATCATAACCCAAAACGAGCTGTTGATCTTACTAGTTCCCATTCGTTCACAGCATAAAACCACCACGTGGTTTGGCACAGAAAGAACTCCCTGTCCAGGGAAAGCTGAGGCTTTTGAAGGGTGTAGTAGGTTTAGTACATAACTAAACACAAGAAATACACCAAGACCAGTGTTGTTTAAGCATTGTACTAATTTGCACATGGAAAGGATATGTTATATTGTTTACTACCATCAGCTACCTTCATGGCTTGATTATTTTTTCCTTCTCTTTTCATTTTGTGATCCTTTCTAATGATGGGTTTCTTATTTCCAGCCAGTTTTGTGGAAACAGTCTGGTCAGAGTATCTATGAGTTCGTTGTCTAGATGTTTCCATCATTTACTAATAAACACAGCTGACACTGTTTTAGCTGATCAACTCAAATTAAACCTTCTTTTCTTAGCAAACAGACCTGACCTGAAAGACAATAACACTTTGGTATATTGCACGGACCCTCATTATTTTCCGAAATTAATGTTAAATGAATAGGATGTTGAAAAAGGTTGTTTGAGCTTTTGTGCACATGAAACTTGATTCTGCCCTGAACTATTGCATGCTAATTAACTCTTCATTATTGGAAGTCAACACACAATTACATCTTCTATGTCAGTGTTCAAATTTTGAGAAGGAAGTGTTCAATTAACATTGTCAAATGAAAATGTAGGCATTCACTATATAGAAGGAACCTTTTGTTGACTTAGAGTCAAGCAGTGTCAAAGGCACAGCAGGAAATTGCCATTAGCCAATCTGGACTTTCTCAACATTCAGTTCTACATCCCATAATCATCAGCTTCTGAAGGAGAGCAATTTAGGTAGCAAGTCAATCACATCTGTAACTTGGGTCACCTCATCTATGGCATGCATCCACAGATGGGATGAAGATTGCTTACACATTCCAGCTCCTGGACCTAGTGCTTGGCTCTTTTCTTTATCAGATGTGCTAAACAACACTGGGAGACTGTTGTTGTGTTGGATGCAAGAGATTATGAGTTATCTTTAAAGTTACAACATCTGTTTCCTTTTATGAAACTTATTTTTGCAAATTTCATGGATGCATTTGGTAATTTATATTTATTGTCCTTTTCAGAAGATTAAATGGTTGGGAAATGGATTAACATTCACATGGAAGACTGAGTCATATGGAACATTTTTAAGTAAACTCAGAAAGATGTACTGAATATCAGCCCACAAGTCACTTCCAAAAAAGGCATTACTGGAGCCATGTCTCATGTGCGTCCCATTTTTCCACCCCACAAGTGATGCTCTGTGTCATGGCTGCATGCAACAACTGTGAAGCTGTAAGCTCTGGCTGACATTATGCAGCAGCTGTACTATGGTAGGGGAATGGACTTCTAAAGGCCCCCCTCATTCAGCTGTAAGGAAATTCAGCTCACATATGTATCTTTTGTAGAAAAAAACAAAAAACAGCAGAACTTAACGGAACACAAATTTTCGATGATGCTGCTGGGGGAAGACTGTGCCCCTGTTCAATAGAATCTACAGCTATATTAGCTTTAGGTAACAGATGGCTAGGCTCAGCACTGAAAGATTCAATAAAGATTCATTTGGCTTTTAAGATTCAGGTTAGTTTGAAGCTTGATGATTAAAATTAAACAAATTAATTAGCTAAACCCAAGCATGTGGATAAAATGTATCTTCAGATTCTTACTCTTTCTCTCATTTTCTTTTGTATATGTGTAAAATGGTTCAGCTTACATATAATTTCCATATCTTTTAAATTTAATTTAAGGATGTGAGAAAATAACACAAATAATAAATACTTTGTTTAAAAGTGTACCTTATTTGGAAAGGGAACTTTGCTGAAGATCTGTAGATAACTATGGTTAGCAATAAATATGAGGTAAATGTTAACTTAAAAGAACACCTGTTATGTATTTATTGTCTGAAGAAGGCACACGAAAAGAGAAAGCTTAATATTCCTCTAAGCTATTGATGCAGAGTACCATAAAGGATTGGGTATGCTCCTTGCAATCCTATGCTTTAGTGAGGTTTAACAAGGTTCCCAAATAGATTTTGGCAAGAAGTTCCAGAAATGCTGAATGGACTAGTATATAGGGTGAGAGTATTGTAATTAGCTGACAGAGTGAACAAATTCTGGTGTGCTGGTCTATACCTTCCAATCACAAAATCATCCCTGGCTCAGAAAAGTGCTTCAGATTTTCATGGAGTACTTTTCAATTAGCATACAACAAAAGACCATACGTTCTTACCTTGAATAGCTATGAAGAATTTAGTTTAAATGTTAGGAAATTGCTGTCGAGTTTTAAGTTAGGTTCAATCTATTTGTGGTGACACAGTTGCAAATCCATGATGACAGAATAATTGATGGTATGTCACACTACTGATGAGATAAAGTCATTACTGATCTACATTTTAATAACACAGCAAACACCGTGATTGCTGTGCTACTGGTGAACTAATCTCCCAGTTCTGAAAGAATAATAACAAATATTTCACCTTAGAGGATAAAACATATAGAGAAGCAAATAATTTTAAAGGAAGCTAGAACCATGCCTTCCACATCTTATGTCATGCAACCTCTGGTTACAATATGAACAGTCAGTAGGTTTTCCTAACTGGTAGAAATATAACTAATTCTACCAATACTCTTTGCAGTGAAATAGAAAAATTATTTGATTTTTATAACATTAAAAGAAGACTCTACTTGGTATTAAGTGAGCATAAACTCCTCTACAGATGAGCTAGATCTGCATTAGTATACTTAAAAAGTCCCCAAATTAAGAAGTCTATTCTATGGGAATTTAGTACATTAGGAGAAGTTTAGTTCTAAATCTGGAGAAAAAGAAGAAAATCTGAAGTTTCTCCTAGAGTACAAAACTCCTAAAAACTCTACCAGAGATTCTGGCATTGGGGATCTAGCTGCTACAGATGGATGGATAGATAGACAGACAGACAGATTCATATTTTATGCATAGATAAAGATTAAGAAAAATCAGTGTGATAATTGGAAAGAAACAGGCTCTGCTGGAATCTAAAAGAAAAAAGTTCTATTGGAAGTTTTCTTTTTCAGACCTTTTGTCTTGTTTTGTTTCCTTGATTTTTCCTGTCCAAAAATAAACGTTTAGGACTGAAGTTATTAATTTTTAAGCTTTAAGTTGTTGACTTTAGTATCACATGGGACATATACAAAGTTATCTAGGATAAAGAAAGAATTCAGAGGCAGTCTTACTGGCTCAGGTGTGACTAAGCAGGCCTTGAAAATGTGGTAGAGTTTTTCATACTGATTTTACAACATATTTGTGTAAGGGATGATAGATGTTTTTCTGGCTGTTTGTAGTAATGAGCTGGAAATCTCTACATTTGATAAAGCTACCTTCTCCCTGCTGTAAATTAGTAGAGACATAAATCACTTCTCTTTTTTTTTTTTTTTTTTTTTTTTTTTTTTTTTCAGTTTATAAGAAATAGAATTGTATATTACTGTGCAGTTGATTCCTGGTCTTTTTTTTTTTTTTTTTTGGATGAACATCTAAGTGTGCAGAGAGTACAATTATCACTACAACTGACTGAAGGTTTTATCTATACTATTTATTGAATAGGTATCTGAATGAACCATTGACTCCTTCTGATCCAGTCTGGATTTTCTACTGGAGAAGGTGTGTATTCTGTTCTGAAAACTTCTGTACAACCCCAAATATTTTTTAGATCACTTAAGAACTTTGGCCAGTTATTGAAAAGAACATGATAAAAAGGTAACACAGAGAGGTTAAGGAGCCCAAATTAGAACACCATATGAACAGCATTGGTAGAGATGGTAACAGATCTGTCATTCTTGGCTCTTCTGGGTGATTTCATTATTGAGAATTTAAGATACTCTTGAAGTTTAGTCTGAAAATATATGTAAAAAAGAAAAATGATGTATCTGTAATTTCAAAATGTAACACCCAGGCCTTACTGTGCCTTTTGCCATTACAAATTCTAGTATTGAATTATTATTTGTTTTTAATTTGGGCTTCAACATTTCAGAACATTTGATGTTCTACTCAAACCAATGAAAAGCATTTCACCAGCTGGCTCTTTGTCTATGCTACGCCCCAGTTAAAAATGCCTTTCACTTCACTGACAAAATGCCACATTCCATGAAATGAATTTCCTTTCACAGATCCTTGGTGTCATTCATAAGAATGTAATTAGATCTGCACTTGGTCATGCAAGTAACCCAAAGAAGAGAAATACTGAGTTCAGAGATTCATTGGTTTTAGCAGCAGTACAAGTCATGAGCGGTACCCTTCAGCATTTTTGAATTGTCTGGAAAACTGTTAAAAACACAAGTTAAATCTTTTAGCTATTTAAATGTGAACAGGTATGTAATCTACTGGTGAGTTACCTCTGTTTGTCTTATTAACAGCCTACTTGTACGATGCCTGCGATATACTTGGTAAAACTGACTCAGATGTAGATGGATCTCAAAAGCCTCCTGACTGATTACTCCAAAGTTGCTTGAGAAGAATTAGCAATCAGGAATAATTTATTTAATATTTTGCTGGCTTTATGTATGAGTGCAAGATATGTTTGCAGGTAGGCCAGGAAGGGTGGAGTTAGAGGTTGGGAATACAGAAAGAACACTGATCATTTCATGGAACGTCCCTGTAAGGTAAAAAAAAACCCAGAGTATCTGTTACACAAGGTCATGACATATTTCTACTAATCTCTTAGGAAGAGTCTGTTACCATCATCTTTGATAGAAATCCCAGTGATGGTTGCCAAACTTGGTGATGGATACAATAAAATTCCTCTGCTACTGTCTGAATTTAGTGCTTTGTCACATTGTTTATTAGAAATGATGGTTTGGATGCTACAAATTATAGTTCTGACTCAGATTTTCATAAGTAGTTAGATCTGAGATTCAGAGTGGAAGGCCTCTTCAGGTTACATTCACAAAGGGTTGGAGGTGACTTTATCATTCAGGAAGACTTTCAACAGAATTCAGTTTCACAACCCTGTGTTACCCTCTTGTCCCTTCTAGGCCTAGTCTTCCTACCTTCTTTTCAGGTCAGTAAATCTGCAAGTGTGGTATAACTCCTAAGAGTAGGACTCTATGAAGTTTCTTTTTTAAAAAATAGGGAGTGGTAATTATGAACCTGAAAAACAATTTTTCCAAACCAGTAAGATACAATGATATTGAATATCCCCATAATAAAATGGAAAAAAAAAAAAAAAAACAAATCAGAGAATGTATTTTTCACAAATGAAAATGTGTTAAATCAGTTGTAGGCTCTGATTCTGTTTAACAGCAGGGTTGCATGCACCTGAAAAACAGGTTTGTAAAGGAAAACCTTCCAGACACCACCTTGTAAGCATGATAACAGGCGCCACTAGGTTGGAGATGCAGATAACAGCCCAGTGAGAAATGGTTTTCTTTTATTATAGTCTCATGAGGTTTAAAATCGGCTCCTGAGTTTTTCTTGTGTCAGATTTATAGCTGGTAAAATGCAATCTTCTGAGTTTTTCCTTATATGGAAATGTCAATTTACTGTTTTATATTTATTTTCTCATGAATTTACATTTACTTTGTAGCCATTGTTATTCCCAAATTAGATTCATTATCCATCTTTAAAAGATGGACAGCATAATCTCAGCTGAAGAGAATGATGTTTAAAAACATGGCTTACACTTTCTGTCTACATCTATTACTATTCTGGTTAAAGCAGTCCATTATTATTTGATTAGTACCTATAGATTTCTTATTGGTCATCATGTTAATACTTCTTTTTTTTTGCCAAGAAAGTCACTCATACTAATTTTTAACGAGAACAACTTTCATCTTCATCTTACAAAGTTATGAGCAGTGAACAAATTGTCAGTGAAAATATTTTTTTTTTCTCATTGCTATCATTCTTTTTTCCCTTTTCCCTCTTCCTCTTCACAGCTGAAATAATTTAGTATAGTAGTCCTGGAAACAATGATAAAAATCAACTTATCAAGTCTGATAGTCATTGGTTGTTCAGCAGACATTACCAGACCATCTTATCTCCTAATTAGGAAGGTACAAGCTTCACTCTCAGGGTTTTGCTGAAACACAGTGAATTTGTGTTTCTATTGTAAATCTTTCTTTTGCTTCTAGATAAGCAAGAAAATAATAGAAAATCTTCCATGGAAAACACCGTGCAGCTTCCTGCCCCAACTGTTTTGAAATCTCTGATCCTGAAATCTAACTTCATCAATAATAAATACAAACAGCTACAGAGCTGCAGTGAAGCCAGTGAAGGTCTCCTTGAGTCTGTGCATTGCAATATATGGTGGTAATGGGAGAGCCAAGATGAAATGTTTATAAATTTAGAATATAAAATCAGTATGTGAAGGAGAAAGACTTGGAAGATTCAAGAGTAGGAACAAAACCTGACGGCGAGTTTGTTTCATCACTCTCAAAACCTACTAGAAAATTTTAAAAACTGTTCTCATTAAGTGATAAGAAGCTGAAGATTTAAGTGTGTGAAGAGAAAGGAGTAGGTGTTAGGGATGTCATTAGTTTTCTGGACTGAGTGTTTTGTCTCCTAAGAAGCTGTATTGAGAGATGAAGAAGGGAAGAGGAAAAATGAGGGATTCCATCCTAGTCAATAAAGTGTTAAGGAGAAACACTGCATGAACAGCTCATTCTTTTGCAGTTTGATTCCTCCTTAATGAAGGTAAAGGCAATTCAAGGTTTTCAGGAAAGAATGCCTGAAACATGATTTTTTTTTTTTTTTTATCGCAGAAACTGTTCTATTTCTTTTTATCAATAATGTTGTATGCTGCATGTAACCAGTTGCTAGGACCAATGAAGTGATAAGGAAATATTTAATTTACTGATGGAAGAACTATATGGACAAGGCTCAAAGAAATTCAGGCCTAAGGTAATATTTTGAACTAACTGCAGCATGTCTTTCTTCATAGTGGGAGAAGAGCCACCTTGTTACTCTGCTCATGTCATTCCAGTGTTTGAGATAGAATTATGCTCTAACAGGATCTGAAATAGCCTCTTCTAAACTTGAAAGGGATGAGCTTTTGGTTTTCTGTTTCTGAACACCCTGTTCTCATGAATGAAGGTTCTTCTCTGAGAGGAGATCCAGGAAACTCCAGGCCATCCTGGAGATGGGAATCAAACAAGACTGAGGTACAACAAAGAAATCTACAAAGAAATATTGGGCAAATGATTGTGCATCCAGAAGCAAACAAATCAACTCTTTGTTCTTATCTTATTCCATCTTCCTTACTTTGATAAAATGCACAATGATGGACATGACAGCAGGTCAGGAAGGACAAATAGCAGATGTAATAAGGAGTAGCTGTCATGCTTTCTATCCCTTACAAAAGTGTGACTTAGGATCTGAAGATCTGTTTTTTTAGGTCTTTAAAATGGCTATCCTGCCTTTATGACACTAGAACTAATAAACAATGGTTATTAACTTTGTCACAATGTTCCTTTCTCAGTAATTCTTTCTGTAGGGGAGTGTGACTGAGCTTTCCAAGCCAGCCTTGAATTTTCTTCTCTACAATTACCACCATGAAACTTAACTACAATGGAGAGCATGCAGTCTTGATCTCTGTTCTGTATGAAATTTGACCGGTGATTCATAATTGGTGATCATCACTTTCCAGTCTACCCCTTTTCCTGAAGGTTCCTGCTCAGATTTGATTGATAAGTGAATGCATTTTCCAGATATGCTTTCTTGCCTTTCCCCTGCCCCCGCTTCCTCATTTCTGAAAAAAAAGTAATGACAGGGAAGAAATGGACTGTAAAAGAAGCACAAAAGCAGAGGTTTGCTGAATGATGAGAACAGACTTAAGGGGCCTGCAGGTAAAAATGGGATAATTGGACAGCAGAATATCATATGACTTCAAGATATGAAGCAACTAGAATTCAACATGTCCAAATACTAACCTGCCTTCAACCACCATTCTTCCGGGGCCTCTCTCTGTGTCATTTAGCTTATAGTGAAGGACGTTTTGCTCCTTTGGACACAGCCAAGATTTCCATCAGCTAGGTATCCACCAGCTTGTGTTTAGGAGGAGGAGGGGTCATGCATTTGCAGCCTGTCTCTGCAGCACCACCTCATGTGGCAGGCATGGCAGCTCTGTGAGAAGGACTGTCCACACAGCTGCAGTTCCTCTTCTTCCCATGTGCTTTTGATATGTCCACATCCAGGCCTACTTTCCTCAGCCAATCAATCTTCCTGAACACACATCCCTTGGATCCTTGATTTTCAGTGCATTCCAGTGAAAGGCTTTTGGGTTTACAGTTGCTCAAGATTAGTGTTTCTCTTCTTGCAGGAGTTTTAGGCTACCATAGTATTTAGTAGAAAAAAATCACAAGTGAGGGAGTTGGGAATAAGGCCTAAAGAATTAAGACCAGCATGGTGTCTGACATCTTTCCTGTATGTTAGGTACTTCTTAACAAGTAAACATAGAGTTTCTCCCTTTTCTTCTTTCTGAGCCTTCTGTCAAGGTTGAAGGAAACGTCTTTGTAACACAGGCTTGCATATGATGTGAAAGTCTCAAACTGACTTTGAAATGACTAATGAAAATGAAAATGCAGAGGATGGGAATTCCTTCCAAATCACAATGTGAGATCCACAGAAGCTTCTGAAAAAGCATCCTTTGAGGTAGGCTGATTAGTGCTGCTTTATTGTTCAGAAATGTCTGAGAAGCAGTCCGCATCTAGACTATTTTAAAATGTGCTTCTATTTCAAACTGTATAAATATTCAAAATATGGATTGTGTATGTGTAACTACATAAAACAAGTATTATATCTATATGACACGTTGTGTGGGTGACTTCACACTGGGTCAGTCATGTAGGCCATGAATTTTTAAAATATTCATTTTCTCCACCTTTCTACCTTTTATACAGCCTGTAATTATTAGGACAATTTTATCTATTTATTTATTTATTTTTACCATTAAATTTACAGAAATCTCCTGACACATACATCATGTCACATAAATCAGTTTCAAATATACCTCTGAAGACAGGTTTTGTCCAGAACCGCCTAATGTGGAGTAGTTACAATAATAGTTCTGTGTCTTCAGGAAGGAAAAAAATGTCCAGTTATGCAAACCCATGAAATTTTATTCCTATTTCTGAACACAGTAAGTCATTAGTAGACTTTAAATGTCCATTGGAAATGCCTACCTCAGGGCTATGTTTTTAAGTTCGTGCCTTGTTCCTCAATATTGAGAGTTAGTTATAGAACTTTTAAGGTTTAGATGTAGATAGAGTACAACATTAAAGACTTCGGGTCAATGAAATTTATAGTCACTTGGGCAAGCTGAAGTCTATTCTTTCAGTGGAAGAAGAGAGAAAGCTGAATGTTGCCTTGATCAAAGGAAAATGAGTGCGAAAGTAAATAATAACTGTGGAAAGTCAATAGTAACTGTTGTCCTGTTTCCTTTCCTGTAACTGAAGTACCCTTAAAAGAGGTCTATTTGTATCAGGTAAAACACATGATAGACCTCTGCACTAGTAGACCTGTTTTGTTTGAACCTTTGGCACAGGGAGGCTTCTCTTTCGTCCAGAGAAGGTGAAAAGGGACAAACTGGAGGGTTTTGTGCACACAGAAAGCAAGAAGGCCTCTTTGTCCTTTTAGTTTCTCTCCAGAAGTCTTTTGTTGCATCACCTTTTCCTATTGCAAAAGCCTTGTGCTGGGGTTGTGTGCACTATGGAATTCAGCTTGCCTCACTTGCCAGCCATTGTACTTTTCTTCATAATTGTTTATTTGTTTTATACATATCTCTCTGTGGCTTTGACTAAGACGTAACTGTTTATAGAATTCTGAATTTCTTCCTGCTGTAAGCATTGCTTTTAATCAATACAAGCTCCTGGGAAGTCACTGGTCCAGGGACCAAAATTTACATTTCCCTTTATATAAGGTAGTAAAAGAAAAACGTAGGGTTCTGGTCTCACTTCTCAACTAGGAGTCATTTCCTTTACTCTCTCTACTAATGTTTCTCAGACCTACACCAAAACAGGAAAGCTTTATAGCTATTATAGCTGTGATGTTGACCCCTGTATCACTAGTGAATATGGATAGATGTTCTGTGTTATAGTCTAGTGAACAAGGAGTAGAGATGGAACTGGCCACTCTTAAGAGTAGCTACACTCTCATGATGCTGGGTCATTGCTGAGCAGGAGCAGTAGCCTATATATTCAACAGTAGCCTATATGTATTATCCTTTAACTAAAGGTTCCTAAATACAGTCCCAGCAGTCACCTCCAGCTTCATCTTCATATCAGCACTGTGTTTTAAGCAATGCTGTCCATGGGCACTTACTCCATCAGCTGGGAAGCAGCTGACACTGATTTGCTGGTGGCAGCATTTTGTTGTTGCTCTGGTCACAGCACTTGCTACAAGAATTTGCAGACATAGGAGCATAAATACTGGATCCCTCTTTTCATCCTAGTGAAATGAAGGTATTCTAGTGTAAGATGTGTGAGGGAGGGTATGTTGTGAACTGTCATTATTTGAGGGAGAGAGGTGAATGGAAGACTGGAAATTACATGTGCTGCCAAGAGCTTGACACTGAACCAATACCCTGGGCTTTCCTGAAAGGGTCTCGTGGATAGCACTAGCAGAGCAAATCAAACCTGGGATCCCTTCCCTAAAACTTTTCATCCCTCAGATTTATACTCTTTCAAAAAATTGTTTGTAACCTCTGTAATACTGTGTGAGAGATTGGCTCCATATTGATCACAGCTGTCTGTTTCTTCAAGCTTCAAGAAGTCAAATGTTGATTTCCAGAACAACACATCTGCCATGATATTATCATAGGGATTTTGAGGGCATTCAAACTGATCTGACTGAGGATGAAAAGCCCTTTGCAGTGCTGTCTGCCTGCATGAAAGACCTAAGTTTCCAGTGATGTTCTTGCATCTCGGCTATACAGTAGCCACTCTAATGACAGATAATGAAAGTCTCAGAGATCTGATCTGAACAACATAATTTTGTCACACACATTTAATGTCCCCACTGCACTGATTGTACTGTTTAGGGATTTAGAGCAATATACCCGTGGCAGGACTGTACATCCCATGTCATCTACAACGCTTCAGTGTACATGGGAAAATGGGTGTTTGAACTCGGTCCTTCCATGTCTTGCTGCAGGTGAATGTGTTGTATTGCCTCCACAGTTCATTTAATCTGTTAATTTACAAAGAGATAAGATTTTAATGCTTTGAAGCTATTGCTTTTAACACTGGTTCATGGTGCTTTCTCTTCATCTGTGCAGTTTGAGGAGAGAAACCTTTTTGCTACATATAATGTGAATGGTACCATATAGCAAGTGTTAATCTGTAAAACCCTGTAGCTCCACCTGGCCCGGATCACTTGACTCCTTCCCCATGCACGTGGAACTGCTTCTCCTGTTAATGAGGAAAGCATGCTTTTTGAAGAGGAAATACACACATCACGCTTCATATGCTAAAGCACTCAAGATGTTTTTTTTGACATACCAGAGATAGCATGATGTACAAATATATATAATACTTGATGAGGTACCATAATATATACAAAGCAATTATCACTTAACTGTCTTCCACTACACATGCTGTGACTATCAATAATCACACTTGGTTTGGATTTCTGAGTAGTATCTTGAATTGAATTCAAATACAAGTATGACCTGGCACTAAGCCTTTTTTCCTTCATTAGAAGAAAAGCAGAGCTAAGTCAAAAATGTTGTACTCAATGAGAATTTTGAAGCATATATCTGCAACTATTTTCTGTAACTGGATTTTTTCTTTTTCGGTTTTACACCATTTTCCTTCTCCATTTCTCCAGCTTTGACTGAGAAAAGTACATAAGGAAGACGATAATGCTTTAGATTTCTTACATTTGTAAGTTGTAAACAAAGCATAAATTGAGCCTGACTTTTTTTCTAAACAAGCCTGGCTTTGGTCAATGACCTTTGAAGGAAAAAAGTAATGACCACAGAAGCTTGATCAGACTTGAAGGTCATTTTAGAGAAAGAAATATAGTTAAAGAATGAAAATAAATGTAAGAAACCAAAATTTTTATATGTATTTTAATTAAGTTACATAATTTTTTTTTAAAAAATCAATACTGACTGGCGGGCTGAGCACATGGAAGCTTGAGCATATTTACACCTTTTCCTATCTATCCAGAGTTCATCATCTACCATATTTACTTGCTTCCTAGATGATAAGTTTTCATTTATTTTTGGGTTTTGTTGCTGGCTAAAAAACTCGGCATCCCCCATCAAATATTTTCCACAACTTGCAGAAAACAAGAACATCAACTAAAAGTTGCCGAAAGAAATAAAATAAAGAGGAAGCACTTATTTAAAAAAGCCAGCCTATCACGTCCCCTTGCACAAGTGTATTGCAACCCTATTTATTGTGTGAGCCTCTGAAGTACAACTGCATCCACCAGAGCACAAGATAAGCAGTACTCCATGGGATTCACTCATAGTGATTTTTTTTTTCAGTTGTTTCTTTTCAGTATAACATGTCCCATTTTCTCCATGCTAGCTGAGGTCTGCACAGAGGAATTTTCCTTGTTGGTGACCCTCTGATTCTTGTTGCAACAGTATTTGAATACATCTTCAACAAGAACAAACTCCTTCTTAGCTCCCAGTTTTGGGCAGAAAAATATTATCCACGTTTGACAGACACAAAAGAGGACATTAAGTCCCTTTCTCTGTATCATATAGGGAGCAAGTGTCAAGTACTCAAAAAGTATCTAGCTCTCTCAGATTACACTCCAATGCTCTAATTCATACAGCAGTTAGCCTCTTGTGTGCATGATGACTGAAATCACTATATATCATGTTCTCTCTGCAATGAGTGTAAACCACCTAAGACTAGCAAACATTATCAGGAGGCAATGCACTGCAGGACAATGTAAATTCCAGCTTTCCCTGCTCAGCAAGCAAGCTGTACAAACTGTGGAACAAACTGTACAGGCTCATCTAGCAAAACCCCAGCAGCAGGGCTAAGATCATTTGGTTTTTAACTGCTGTTTCCCAGCCAAGTGTGTCACTAAGTCAGACTCACATGGGTTTTACTGCTTAGTTCACTGGTAGAGGAAAGGATCATTTCCACATAGTAGCTATATTTCCTGGGAGAATATTGGACAGTAGTCTGGAGAAAGGATAGCACTGAAATAATAGACATTGCTCTGTGATTCAACACTGAGACAGGGACAAAATGGGTGAAATTGCCTTCTTGCAGTGCCAGATGTTGCATTCTATAGCTAAAGGACCCAGTCCTTCCATTTGTTGATCCTACATGGAGGCAGACAGGTGTTTGGGAAAATGAAGCTTCACCACTTCTGATGTTTGCTGACTCCCAGCACTAGTGTAGGACAGCAGAGCTGCCCCTGAGTTTACCCCTCATGTTACTCTGTTCTCACAAGGCTCTACTTGCTCTATTCACACTGCCACTCTGATTCACAGGGAAGAGAGGAGAGGTCTTCTCTTCTTGCAGGTAATGCAAGTTTTCTACAAGGGAAGAAGGTGTTTACTTTCCTGCAGCTTGATGATGAAGAAACTGCTCTGCAATGTTTGAAATTCCCCAGTATGACTGATTACTATCATTTGACCTTGACTGGCCTGAACTTTGTGAAGTTCAACAAGGCCAAGTGCAAGATCCTGCACATGGAGTGGGGCAATCCCCAGTATCAATACAGACTGGGGAGTACGTGTATTCAGCACAGCCCTGTGGAGAATTTAGGGACACTGTTGGATGAAAAACTGGATATGAGCCGGTAATGTGCCATGAGCCAATTCTGTCCTGGAGTGCACAACAAGAAACATGGCTAGCAGGTTGTGGGAGGTGATTCTGCCACTCTACTTCACGCTCATGAAACCCCACCTGGAGTACTGTGCCCAGCTCTGTGGTCCCCAGTAAAAGAAAGACATGGAACCTTCAGAGTGGATCAAGAGGAGGCCCATGAAAATGGTCGACGAACTGGAATGCCTCTCCTATGAAGAAAGGCTGACAGAGCTGGGGTTGCTCAGCCCAAGGAAGAGAAGGGTCTGGGGAGAGTTACTGCAATCTTTCAATCTATAAGAGGGTTCATATAGAGGGTTCATAAGAAGGATAGAGAGACATTTTACCAGGGTCTGTAGGATAAGGGGAAACAGTTTTAACAATTTTAAACTGAAAAAGAATAGGTTTAGATTGGCTATAAGGAAGGAATTTTTTTTATAATGAGGGTGGTGGGACATTGGAAGAGGTTGATCAGTGGAGCTGTGGATTCCTCATCATCGGAAATGTTCAAGGTCATGTTGGATGGAGCTTTGAGCTACCTGGTCTAGTGAAAGATGTCCCTGACCATGGCAGGGAGGTTGAATCAGATGATTTTCAAAGGTCCTTTCCAACCCAAACCATTCAATGATTCTATGATCTAAAAGCTACTCTACAAAATCTACTACACTCATACAATATGTATTATGTATGTCCTTAAAGCTCTAACATATAATTCACCTTGAACTTGCTTTCCAACCAAAACATTTTCTCTGACCTTCCAGTTACATTTCAGGTCTTGATTGTCCAACTCCTGCAGTCACAATGTATTTGTAAGTCCGTGATAAACTTTTCTAATAGTGTAAAATTCACAAATTTTCATTTATTTTTGAATATTGAATTTGCTAGGAGAAAACTCATTTAGGACTACTACTTCAACTGAGAAGAAACAAGCTATTCCAGATGGAAATATTAAAACAGAGCAGTACAGGGAACAGAAAGAGGTCTCACAGAAGTCTTTGTGTAGATTTAGGGATTGCTTCACATTCTGACTATAGCAAACATGTATTTCATTGCAGCTTCAGTTCCAGCTGGGAGCCCACTATAGATGTTGTAAAGTAATACAGAGTGAAAGGATAGTTGTATGGTAAAAACAAAGTACTGGATGTAAGGATGCATGGGTTTCAGACCTGGATTTGCCTTGGACTGTGCATTAAAATAAACCATTTGGTCTGTTTCTCTCTCATTCTGAATGATGACTGGTAAAATAAATGTAGAACTTACTTCTTGGGGCTGCTGGACTGCTAAGTTGATTTCACAGAAGGGTATTTTGGGTGAACAGTATAAGTTGTTGAAATGTCATTGCAAACACGGCAAGAGTATTCACCATCTGCCTTTAGCATCATTCTCAATCATTTAGCTAAAAAGTTTTCAGATAGTTGCAAGCTTTAGCTAGACACTAGAAGTGGTGATACTCAATGACTTTAAATGTATTGGTTTGACTCTAGGCAGGGTTTCTGCTTTTTTTTTTTAATTTTTTTTTAAAGATATCTAAAATAAAGCTATTGAACTTGTAAATTTAACTTAGCAAAAGCCTTCCTGCGTTATCTGTATTACCCACAGAGAAGACTATCTTCCTCCAAAAGGTCACTCAGAGTATCTAAACTAGGTTTTCCTTTCAAGTGACTTTCAAAAGCATCACCATTGACTATAAAGGGACTAAAAGGTAATTAAGCACAGGATGCATCTCACTAGATTTCAATGCCTGATAGGTGCATGCTTGCATCTGAACTAGTAATTTATTCTCAGTGGGGAGGAATAAGCACATTAGAGGGCAAAGTACACATTTCTGAAAAAAGGTGCATGTTTATCCAAGCAGCCATAAAGAGAATCTATACAGTTGATATTAAATCTACATCTTCACTGAAGAAGTCTCAAGTTATATTCTTAATGTTTGAATACCTCTTTCATTCCTGTCTTTTACCTGTTCCTGCTATGAAACAGATACACTTATTAGCCTTAGTGCCTCTTACTCTGAAGTGACAAAACTTTTGTTGAACAAAATTCTTGGGTTCAGGATTTAATATTGAGGTAGGGATGCCAAACCGAAATAGGCCAGCACTCAGGGCAATCTGCCTGATTCAGAAGAGGAACATGAGGCTCGGTTCTTCTCATGCCAGATGAAAACCTTATCCTCCACATTGTTGGCAGCTCTTTTCTGGGCCTCTTTTTCCTCTACCTCTCGCTCTCCTTGCTTCCCTTCCCCCAGCACTGAAAGTGCTTTGCGAGGCTCGACTTGCTTTCCTTCTCCATCAGAACAGAAACAGATTTTTCAATCTAAAATCTGCGAAAAACAGAAGCTTCGTTTTCAAGCCAACCTTCCTAAAAGAATCCTTAGCATCAGCAGGTCAGTATAATCAGTTTTGTTTAAGTGGTTAAAAGTATCTGCTTTAGAAGAGAAAAATACACATTGTGGCAAGAATTAAATTAAAAACAACAAGAACAAAAAAGTTTAGGAAACAGAAATTCAGCTAGTCTTTCAAGCTAGTTATAAAAAAAAAATTTCTTTTCCTTTTCTGGCTTCACTAAGTTTTCTGTTTCTGTGTTCCAATTGTATTTTAGTAAAGAGATATTATTGCATTCTTTTCTTTTGTAGATCCTGCTTTGCGGTACACAAATTTGATCCCTCTTTTTCCATTGCTTTCATCAGGCTAAATAAAGTTATTCTAATGCTTTCTGAGTTTGTCTAACAAGACGTACACTCACATCTTCTGATTTCTTTCCTTTCAAAACATCAAATAAATAGTGAAAAATCTCTCTGTATGAATGCTGTTTCCATCTTCATTTTTACCTCTTTTTAATATAGCTCTTGATGCTGTCATTAAAACAGGGGCAGTGTCTTTGGCTATGATCTGGGAGACTGTCTCATTAAAAATAGCTCCTTCAAAGAAGATTTTGCTGACCAAGGGTTACAAAAGTTTTCTGTGAGACTCTAGTTGATAACAGAGAAAAAGACTCCAGGCCAATCCTGTTTTGAAGATCCCTAGGTGACAAAGCCTATCTCTGTTTACCATGGTTTTCTCCTTCTGCTTGACTCTTCTTCGTCTTTAGTTTTACTGCTCACTTCCTCTTCCACGACCCTCTTTCCACCTTCTGTTTCAGCTTTCTGGGTCTCCAGGTGTAAGGTGCATCCAGAGCAGGGTACAGCTCTGTTAACAGCTGGAAAAATGAGTTGCTTGCTCATCCTAGACACTCACATCTCTCCAGCCATTTGAACTGTGACATTCCTATGGAAAGCAAAATTAATGCAACTTTAGCAGGTTCCCTGTGTACCAGGTTCTCAAACCAGAAGACAGCCCTGGTGTTTTTCAGGCACATGACCCCTGCTCTGTTTATTGCACTGTAGCCTGTGCTAAATAAGTTGTGTCATTGCCTGCACAAAGTATAGCAGCAAGTGCAGGATGTTTCTGGTTTTCAGCTGGGTGTTGACCATGTGCCCAGTCTTGTACAATGCTTAAGAACATATTGTTCTCTCCCAAAAGGTCATTACTTATGTATTGGACATACAATACAATGCTAGACCTCAGAATAGTTTTCTCAATGTGATTTTTTTTTTTCTTGCTAATAAAAAAGGGCACAAATCCATTGCATTTTTCACTCTGAACCAAATCAAAAGCTGAGTTGGCCACTCAAGAATTTGTTTTGCCAGAGATGGTGTTATGCTTAGAGCAGAGAGGTCATTAAATATGCCAGCATGTTCTTACAAGAATAAAGCACACAAGTTTCAGATTTAGTGTAGGGTACTAAGAGTAATGCCTATTTGTATCAGAATCCTGCCACGATTTTTTAGGTGCATCTAATGATTATCCAGGTGCCTCAAATTTTAGAATCAATTTTTCCTCCTCTGTACTTAAAATGTCCAACCATTCTAAAGTTTCTGTTTAAATCATTACATGGTGTATGAGAATTTTTTTTCTAATATTATTGAAAAGAACAGAGAAATTTCATTTTGGTTTTCAGATCCTGAGGAAAGAGATAGTATTTCACTATTCACACTACTTTGCACAGTGTTGCTCTAGTATTAATTAGCTCTTCTATTTAAATTCAAGGATTTACAGAACAAGTGATATCTTTTGAATAACGTTGTAGAACAGTATTACAGCACAGTCAAACTTTAGCTACTTTCTGGAAGTATTCCTCGAGTATGAATACCAAAAAACTGCAAAATCATCCTCATAAGAAAAATAATTTCTGCTTTTGACATCATGAAGCAGACACACAAATATCAAATGACTTGCCATGGATGAAAGGTAGACAAAAAGTCCCCCCTTTCAAACTTGATCATTCATACCACAATTTTTGGGCTAGAATCTGGGAATGAAATCTTACTGTCATTGTATAGGGTAAAAATTTCATCATCAGTCACTGGCTTTGAAGGCAGATTTTCACAATGGGCCTTCCTAATAAATTTATTTGAGCTAAAGAAAAACTCTGTTAATAGATGACCGTAGGAAGTTGGGGTTTGTTTTCTGTGAAAAGTGTTGTAGCCATAAATACATAATGTTTTAGTTAGCACTGGTCTTGTTGCAAGTAATGAAATGGAGTGATGTGTTGTGGGTCTCATCTAACATTGTTAGGCGTACCTCGTGTACATGTCTATAGCAAATACAACCATCTGAGTCTTCTTTCACTGTCAGTGGAGGATCACCATCAGTGTAAGATGATTTAGCCTCTCTATATTCTAGCTATATATGTCCTACTTGTATATAGGATGAGATGAACTGTTCCTCAGGAATGTCAGCTTTCACCATCACCTTTCTAGTGACTTTGTGGTGGCCCTCACATCCTACTTGATGGCTTGATGAAGTCTTTTTGCACTATCCAAATGCACTTTCATGATCAGCGCACATTTTCCAATTGCAAATGCATCTCAATTTCATTATTGCAATCCAGCTCCAAGGCTTTTCTGAAAAACAAATCCCAGAGCAGTTTAGCATCTGTACATGTGACATTTTGCAGACACGGTACAGAGAAATATATTGCAAAAATTCAGATTTTATATTGTACTTCGAGATATTTGAGTGAAAACACAAACTGTGCAATCCAAGAGCAGATGTTCATTAATCAGCCTTGTATCATATGTGTTCTTTGCTCTTTATTGTGCTGTTTCCAGTTTTCTCCAAGACAGCTTGAGTCTTCTATTATCTCATCAGTCTGAGAATACAGTCAGATTCTTACCTTTTGGAGGACATATTTTGTCTGAACAGTTCCATGTGTTCTAAAGCATATCCATCTGGCATCCCTGAAGAGAACTCAGCGTGATAAATATTATTACAAATTAGCATAGTTTGAAACCTTCACTCCAAAAGATTTTAATGAACTGTACTTGCTGAATGATCTTGAGATGTGTTTTAAGACTATTCCCTGCAGAGAGGTGAAGGAGAACAGAGAGTCTGACTCTGCACGCGTGCGTTTGCATGAGCAGACCTCTCCTCTGATACTTTTTCTTGTCCAAAATATATGTTTTATTTTCTTGTTCCAAATGGAATATTCAACAACTTAGTCATTGCCAGTAAAACGTTTTGGGTGCCTTAACTCTTCAAAATAAAATGTCAATAGCTGGGGTTTTTTAACACATGACTCAGGGTAAAAGTGCTATTGCCAAGGTTTTTCAGTCATTAAACTTTCATTCAGTGCAGATACAATCTGTTTGCCTCAGACTTGAAACAAGAAAAAACATGTATTCCAACATGTAAATAAAGTACTCATATGATTATAGTGTTAACTTATCTTTTGTTAAAATACTTCCTAGCACAGCGATGGACCACCAGGCACATAATTATGGGCAGGTATTCAGTTGGTAAATTGATGGAAGTTCTCCTTTTGGCAACAACAAATTTTAGGTATAGGAAGGACAGCAGTAGAGAAGTAGCCAGTTTTTGGAGAAAGGGTAACAGCAGAAGATAATAAAGGGCAGTTGGAACCACTTCTAGACGGCTAGACAGATGGAAATGAATTCAGACAGTTTCAAAAGTAGATTAAATTATAATATTAAGTATGAGGAAAAATTAAGACACAGAGCAACAAAAGACATTAGTAAAACCTAAAAAACAAATTTATAAAATGAATCAGCAATGTCTCAGCTTTGCTGGTTTAGGTGAAATAAAATGCCAGATGGACCAACGCCATGTTGGGTACATATGGCAAGGATACTTCAGATTCATATCATGTATAGAATCAGAGAATCATAGAATTTTTGGGTTGGAAGTGACCTCCGAAGGTCATCTAGTCCAACCACCCTGTCTTCACAGGAGAGGTGCTCCAGCCCTCTGATCATTTTTGTGGCTCTCCTCTGGACACATTCCAACAGGTCCACATCCTTCTTGTGCTGGGGGCTCCAGAGCTGGACACAGGACTCCAGGTGGGGCCTCACCAGGGCAGAGCAGAGCAGCAGGATCACCTCTCTCCATCTGCTGGCCTCACTGCTTTTGATGCAGCCCAGGATTTGATTTGCCTTCTGGCCTGCTGCTGCACATTTGTGGCTCATGTCCAGCTTCTCATTGACTAGTACCCCCAAGTCTTTTTCCAGTGGAATGCTTTCTAGCATGTCCTCTCCCAGCCTGTACTGGTAATGCTCTTGCCCCAGCCCAGGTGCAGGAGGCTGCACTCAGTTTTATTGAACCTCATGAGTTTCACCTGAGCTCACCTCTCCAGCCTGTCCAAGTCCCTCTGGATGGCCTCACATCCTTCTGGCATGTCAACTGCACCACCCAGCTTAGTATCGTCAGCAAACTTGCTGAGGGTGCACTCGATGCCACTGTCTGTGTCATTGATGAAGATATTAAACAACATTGGACTCAGTACGGACCCTTGAGGGACACCACTTGTCACTTTTGCCCAGCTAGACATCGAGCCATTGAGCACTGCTCTCTGGGTGTGGCTGTCCAGCCAGTTTCTTATCCACTGAACAGTCCACCCATCGAACCCATATCTCTCCAACTTAGAAAGGAGGATGTTACGGGGACAGTGTCAAAGGCCTTAGCAAAGTCAAGACAGATGACACTTCCCTTGTCCACCAGTGCCGTTGCTTCATTACAGAAAGCCACCAGATTTGTCAGGCAGGACTTGCCCCTGATAAAGCCATGCTGACTCTTTTGAATCACCTTCCTGTCATCCATGTGCCTGAACATTTCTTCTAGAAAGATCTGCTCCATGATCTTCCCAGGCACAAAGGTGAGGCTGACAGGGCGGTAGTTCCCAGGGTCTTCCTTTTTAACCTTTTTAAAAATAGGGGTGATGTTGGCTTTCTTCCAGTCACTAGGGACCTCACCTGACTGCCAGGACTTTTTGAATATTATGAACAGTGGCTTGGCAACTGCATCAGCTAATTCCTTTAGTACTCTGGGGTGCACCTCATCACGTCACATGGACTTCTGTATGTTAAAGTAACTAGTACTCTACACTAAAAGACTGAACCACCTTCATAATCTCACACATTCATGGTAATATTTTTTTGGAACAAAGAAAAAATATTACTTCACTGAAGGATACAGGGTCAGGTCCTCAGCTGATGTAAATTGGCTTAGCTACCTTGATTTCAGGGGACTTATGCCACTTAATTCTGGACTAGGTCCTTAGCTGAAATTTTTATTTGTAAAAGTTTCAAATGTTTCATTTAATGCCTTATGTGCTGGAAAATTTCTCTCTTCCACTCTTCCTTCATATTTCTGATTTAGTCATATGATTTTTTCTGCCTCTTTTTGCAGCCATTAATGCCTTCTGCTGAGTTAATTAAATTAGAATAAATATTTTCCAGGAAAACATAATAAGAATAGGGAATGTATCACTTGAAGTCATTTGCAAGGCAGAGCAATCACAGTCAAAATGGTGTTTCAGTTCGTCATTTTGAGAATCTACAGTTACACTGGTATTTGTCTTTCATTCTTTGGAATCCGGAATTGACCTTTATCATAATTTTGGGTTTTTTAAAAGGCACTTGACTTGACTCAGTACTCTACTATGTGAGATTTGGTGTCAACATAATATGCTGAGATATATATGATCAGCTTATCTTTTGAGTTTATATAAAAAAAAAAAAAGATATAATTTAAATATATAATTAGAAAATATATGGCATACAACATATTTATAAGACATAATAAGTGATGACATTATGAATGATAGAGCAAACACCAATATATTACCCAAAATCTTAAGAAATAGGACAAGCTGTTCCTAGTCCAGAGGTTTTCTGTATTGTCCTTGGAAACTGATCTCTTTGCTTCAATTTCTTTTTACTTCAGTTT
>NW_008625298.1:0-4918 GCF_000691845.1 Merops nubicus | reverse complement strand
TCCCTATGGATAGTGAGGATAAATTTACTAGTACCTGAAGTGTTGACATGTACAGGTGAAATCTGATTCATCTCACCCAGCTTTGCCTTCTGTGCTAGCTCCTTCAGTGCTGTTGTCTTCAGTCTACCTTCAATGACAACAGAGGAGAAGCTGTTTCCAGAAGATGCTTGCTCCCATCCATCTCATATTCCTCTCCTATGTCAAGGAATATCAATATATAAGATGCCCCTTTTGTTATTCCTGGTCTAGAAAGTCTAGATTTCTAAATAGCTTAAACTTCCAAATGGCTGAAATTAGAGGACAAAATTACACACATGGTCCATATATTAGTTACATATACAGCCAAATAAACAGTTTTGAGAAGACTAATATGTATAAATTATGATATGCATAGACCTATTTACATAATCACTAATATTCATTGTTGGCTGGGAATTTTCCAACAATTCTTAGCAGAAGTGTCTGAAGGAGGAGTTGGAGAGGGAACAACAATTGCAATGTGTTATGGTTCAGATCAATATTTAGGGAATATTTTGCAGAAGATTAGTCATCAAATAATGTCTTTTTATTATAATCCCCTGGTTATTAGACATGCAACATGTCAGTGCTTCTGACCTGAAGGGGGAAAAATATTAATGACTGGAAGCAAAATCTGTGTCTGTAATGATAGGCACTGGGAAGACATAAAATGAAATTCAGCCTGTTTTAGAGAACCATTACAGATCTACTGTGAAGGCTGCAATGATGTGTCACCCTTAAGATCTATAAACTTCCTTGTTTCATGGACAAAAAATAAAAGTAATCTCTCATACCTTGAAGGGCTCAGCTGTCCCTCCTGGGGATTTTTAACTTTTTCAGTAGTTAGGTTATTGGACAGGCCATAAACTGAAGGCCTCTGCCTTAAAGGCAGAAGCTCTCTGACCTGTGATTACTTTGTTTTTGTCAAAGGAGGTTGCAGGAGCAACATGAAAGAAGTTGGGCTTCTGCCAGTAGAACACGTTTGCTTGACGTCAACTTGTGTTGCTATTGTTGCAGTATATGTCTGGATAGTCAATAAACTTCTTTATTTACCTTCTCACTCTTCTTTATAGACTGTTTCAGGTTGGTAGGAGGAAGTTTTGTGCCCCCTTTAAATCCAGAATTCCTACAGGAGTTCTTGGGCAGATCTTGAAAAATATATATCTGCATACACAACATATATGTATTGTTTTTCATCACAATTCAGCTCCAGCATTTTTATACTGTATATTGAAAGCTAATCTTCAAACAACTTCAGTTTTCATGGGTTTTTTTTGTTTGTTTGTTTGTTTTTCTTTTGCAATCAAATGCTTCCTAGACTCAAATTTAAACAGTCTGGAAACCAAAAAAAATATATAAAAAAAGAATCAGTTTCTCAACTTACAATGGTGTTCAGAAACTAACGTACAGGGGTAAGCTATAACTACCAACAACCCCCATTATCATCAACTAGTGCAAAATATGTTCCTTCAAATCATATGAGAGTAGAAGTTGTTCTTTCTTATTATTTAATGCAGTCTAGAACAAATCTAGAAAATTACCTAATACCCTATCAAGAGTAGGACAATCAATCTTCTTCTAGTGGGGATAAAGCAGCATGTGTGATTTAGTCTGGTAAAAACTAAAAGGCCTGTAAACCTTCAGATTTATGGTCATTCAGCAAGAACACGATAAGCATGGTGAATGCTCAGGCAGTGGTATTTATTCTTTTATCTTTCGTTTTTCTTCATTTTTCTTCCCACTAACTGTAACAACTACTTTTAGAAGCTAATAATATACATTAAAACATTTGAGAATATGAAATGTAATATTTTCATCTGCATGGCCCTATATAGCACTCTGTTTTTTTCCCAGCCTTCTCTCTCTGAAGGAAATTGAGAAATCCAGGTGTTTAGATACTTTTAGATAGACTATAGGTGTAATTTAGTTTCCATACAGTTAGGGCTGCTTTTAATGACAAAGTTTTCTCTTTGTTTATTATCACTTTAGACTCTTATCACTGAACATGCTTTATCTTTACAATTTGAAGCTACGGGCTTCATAAACTGTTCTGCTGAAAGCTAAATGATAAGGGGAGGCAAGTATCCTACATCTCAGAGAAGAGTTGTGTAATGGACCCAATCTCAATGGTTTATAGCACCAGGGGTGACCGATTAGAAAACTTGAGCTCCAAATAATAGCTAAAAAACATTAACATTAGCAATTACATTTACATCTCTATTCTCATTTCTTTGTGGTGTGGTACTTTTGTCTGTCTGATTTTGTGTCATTGCTGTTTGTTATATCCTTTTGCTTCTCTAAGAGCTAAAAGGAAAGGCACAAACTCCTACGCCAATCTGAATTTTGTTCTTGTGTTTCAATCTCTGGATTGCCTCAGCTAGTGTTATGGAGCAGGTTTAAGACAAGGTTGGACTTGCAGTGTAGATACAGATCTACAGCATCAGACTTACTTTTTCTTAACATGCCACTCTTGGGAGGTCTGTCACACTAAAACATACTGACCAATTCTGTGGGAAATTGCAGAGCTATAAAATACTGCTATCCTAACAGTAATCTACTGAATCTTATCATTTATATATTAGCCAAGATTAACTTTAGCCAACTGTATAGTTAAACTGAATTTTCTGTGCCATACTGAGAATAAGGCTCCTCTTTGAAGTTCTGTTTCTCTCATCTATCTCTTTTCTTCTCTGAATTTTCCCTGCCCTCAGAGGTGAAATACTGGGTCTCTACTGCAGTTCTTCATGCAAGTCAACAGTTACTGACATTGTCCTAAAATTGGAGAGGGAGTCATATTAACAATGCTGAAAATGTGAGCATAAAAACCACACTTTATGACTAGTGTAATGAATATTTTACATTTACCTTTTTTACACTTTACCACAAACCTCAGTGTGTCAATAGATTTTATTAACTTTCCATGGAATTACTTAGCTGTTTTCATACACTAAATTTAGAAATAAATGTCTGAAAAAAAATATTTTAAATTAAACCCACTGCAATATTTTAAATTAAAACCTCCCCCCTCTACACACAGGCACTGCATTAACACAACTGTGTTACTTCCTTTTGACTGAAATTGAGAGCAGCTCCACAGAAGAAACCCTGAATTAACTTTACCCTTGCATACAACTTCTTCTTGGTTCTAACTCACTAATGACTAATCAGCTCTTTGGAAGAGTGTAGGATATAAAAAGCATCAAAGTAACTTAAAGCCACTTTTGTTCTCTCCTTACAGGAGGAGTTACAAAATACACAATCCAATTCATTGTGCTTTCTACCATTTCATAACCAGCCCTCATCCAGTTTTCCTCTCACTAATGGCATTAAAAGGGTCCTGACTAACCTGGGAAAAGTATGGCCTTGAATACTGATGGTTTCCTGAACACAGTTCAGATGCTACATACACTCAACCTTTGTGTTTCCTGGGATACTGGCTTAACCGCTAAGTACAACAACTTCATTCACATTTCTCTTTTTTAGTAGCAGAAAGGGATATTATGTAACTTTGGAAATTTGATAAAGATTCGGCTTCAGAGATTTGCTAGTTAATGGAAGCTTTCTGGTTTCCTCAAAAGAACTATGTCTTTTTGCAACAATCATGGATGAAGAGTCCCCCGGGGCATGGAGTCCTCTTCTGTACTGCAGAAAGGATAATATTTAGAACAGAGACAATCAGCTATTCATCCCCTCTCCTGATTTATGTCGTACGCTTTGGATAACATTCATGCAGGAGCGGAACTTGTCAAAGCTTTGCCTATCTTTTAAGCCCTGGCTAAGGATGGAAATGGAGAAAGAAGATTGAATGTACCACAGAATATGACACACTCTGCTACTGTGCCAAGTAGCTATAAACATATTAATATGCTTCATTGGAAGTGGTTTTGACCTCAAGGTTTTCAGAGCTTTCTCTGAGGTACCATAGAGAGTGACTACTATACTATAGTTTATTTACAGCGTGATATATACTATAGTTTATTTACAGTGTGATATATCTCAAGGAAATGCCCAGAAATATACATCTGGAAGAGAGAAGAATATCAGAAGATGAGGAAGACTGGAGTTATCACAGGTGAATAAGGAAATCCTGAGTTTGGGGGAAAACCATGAGGGTAAGAAATGTGTGCACTAAATCTGATAGCTAATTATATCAAGAAGAGAAAATTTTTGTTTGATGGTATAGTTCTGACTGGGATGAAAATGATGCCTGATAGATGACGTGACTTGTTCACTTTGTGTTTAATAGTTTTAACATAGCTCAGAGAAAATATAGTCCTCTTTTCTAGGCTTTTAGTAATCTAAAAGCTCTGGGCCACCCACTTTCACCACCCAACAAGTTCCCTGTAGGCAGCAGCAGGGAGTACTAGAGAGATTATTCTTCAGACAGCAGCAATGCAAATTTTTTTCCAGATAGGTCAGTGGTTCTCAAGCTAGTTTTTCTTTATTTCTCAACGGGAGGCCTTGGGATAGGATACAGTAATAATGGTTTGGCCCTATGGTTCAGAGGAACTATAACCCCTGTTGTTTCTGCCTGTGCGGTCCATCTCTACCCCTAATCAAAATTACTTCTACAGCAGATTCTTCCCTTTGACTCTAACTGTCACTGCTTCTTGTTGGAGTCTGCCTGGCAATGTGCTCTCCTTTCTTTCCATCCTCTTCCCCCTAGTTTGAGAACTGTAGGCTTAAGACAGGTTTTGCTGATTTTTATTAGTTTGGGTTTTTTTAATTTAAATTAAAATTAATTGGTCCCTGATGCTTGCCAATTTCTCAAGGGCTTTGTAATTGATCCGGTGAAGTATTTCAGATTTTTTTGCCTTTCTAGGATCTTCTTAATTTCTTCGTTCTCTGTCTTGCGATTTCTCCCTCATTTTCATGATTTTGGAGTGACAGCCTTCGGGGG
>NW_008625297.1:0-1133 GCF_000691845.1 Merops nubicus | reverse complement strand
TAAAGGGGAAAAGGAAAAGGGGGAAGTGGGAAAAAAAAGAAGGAAAAAGGGTGAAAAACATGGAAAAGTGAAAAATAGGAGGAAAAAAGGGAGAAAAGAGGAAAATGGTAGAAAAAGGGAAGGGAAAATGAGGGTGAAAAGGGCAAAAATGGTTAAAAAGAAGTGGAAAATGAGGGGAAAAAGGGAAAAATGGGAAAAGGGGGGAGGAAAAAGGGGGAGGGAAGGGAAAAATGGTAAAAAATTGAAATAAAGAGGAATAAGTTGGGGAAAAAAGGGGGAAAAGTGGCCTAGAAAAGGGGGAAAAGTGGAAAATAAATGGGGAAAAAGGAGAAAAAGTAGAAAAAAGCCTCAAAGAGAAACAAAAATGGGGAGAAAATGGGGAAAAAATGGAAATAAAATCAGGTTTTATGTGGGGGAAGGGGAATTTGGGGTGAAAACTCTGGTTTTGGGGAGTTTGGGAGGGGATTTGGGGTAAAAACCCCCGTTTTTGGGGCAGTTTGAGAAGGGATGTGAGGGAAAAGTGGCTTTTTTTGGAGAGTTTGGAGGAGATTTGAGGGAAAAGTGGCAACTTTGGAGGAAAAACTCAAATTTTTGGGGAGTTTGGGAGGAGATTTGAGGGAGGAAAAGTGGCTTTTTTTGGAGAGTTTGCAGGAGGTTTGAGGGAAAAGTGGCAACTTTTGAGGAAAAACTCACATTTTTGGGGAGTTTGGGAGGAGGTTTGAGGGGAAATCCCCATTTTTTGGGTGGCCTGAGAGGGAATTTGAGGTAGAAACCCCATTTTTGAAGAGTTTGTGAGGGGATTTGAGGCTAAAACCCAGTTTTGGGCAGTTTGGGAGCAGATTGGGGGGGAAAACATTTTTAAGGTGGTTTTTGGGGTGATTTGGGGTAAAACCCACATTTTTTGGTGTAAAAATTGCATTTTGTGTGTAAAACATCAGCTTTTTTGGGTAAAAGTCAGGTTTTTATTGTCAAAAATCACTTTTTTGGCTAAAAACCTGTGTTTTTGTGGGGAAAAAATCACACATTTTGGGTAGAAATGATTTTTTGGGGGGAAAAAATAACTTTTTTTTGTAAAAATCAGATTTTAGGAGTAAAAAGTCTGATTTTTTTTTTGGTAAAAATCATTATTTGGT
>NW_008625296.1:15560-15826 GCF_000691845.1 Merops nubicus | reverse complement strand
GATGATTGTTGTTTTTGATAGAAACTGTATTATTAGTTTATTTCTCACTACAGCTATGTTAGTGATATTGCCATGTCTTGTGTCTCTGCTGCAAAGGACCCTGCTGTGGACGACACGGGCAAAACAGGCAAATGATACACTAGCAATATTTAGCAGGCTATTAGTAAATGTAGATGTGATTCAATATGCCATGCTTAAGGTACTAGGAGAGATAATAAATTTGCCTTTTGCTTTACTCCAGGGTGCGGCCGACCTTGCAGGGAAAG